>NW_027660458.1:0-110000 GCF_963280865.1 Gymnoscopelus braueri | reverse complement strand
ATGTGTATTTTTTTTTATTTATTTTTTTAGTATTATTATTTTCATTTTTTGTTTCATTTATCTTTTCACTTAAAAACGTTTCAGGATGACAATTCAGTTCAAGTTCTAGACACACAATCTCAATATATTTTAAACTATATAATCTCAACATGGCCATGAAAAGGCTTTCCAATGATGTAAACAACCATCAAAAACAAAATGTGCAGCTCTGCATAGATAGAGGAACAGCAGCAATATCTAAGGTCAACTAAAAATGTATACACACACACATCTGTCTAACAAGCTCAAACATACAGAGGGCGAGACATTCTCTGGACTGTTAACATTGTCTTCAGGAAATCAATGCAACACATGGTGCAACTAGTGCACTGGACCAGAGCTAGGGTATGGAGTCTTTTTACCCGCTTGCTGGAAGCTGCGGGTCTATGAAGAGGCAGACCTACGACTCATCATTCGACAGATTTGCATTCGACAGATTCATTTGCATTCGACAGATTTGTTCGACAGATTTGCGTCATTGGCTGTCGTTTAAGCCAATGGGATACTTTCCCATACTCTGAACGGGCGGCCTCGTCCTCCCAAGCTATGGGACTATGCAGTCCTCCGAGCGCTAGCCGAATTTGGCTAATAGTTAGCTTGTATGATGTTACTAACTAACTGTTTTTAGCCAAGCGCGCTAATGTCCGCTCCCCATTAGTTATCGACGCAAGTCACGTAATTACTCTCGTAATTTTCATGTATTGTACATCCCAAAATAAAATGTATTAACCATGTTATGGTGCTGTAATGACTTTATATTTTCTCAACATAATACTGTCTTTCACACGGGCCTTGGACAAGAGGATCGCTTCCGCCATTTTCTTCTTCGTTGGTCTAAACAATGACACGGTTGCCAGATTTTGAGAGAAAAATAAGCAACCAGGTCAATGAAAACAAGCCCAAAGATTTAAGTGACTATTAGGCTACATGAGCACTTTAAACCTATATGCATCGGCTATTTGATAATAGACGATTTGGAAATAGCCGATCTACAAGCTCACAACAAAATAATAACAAATAAAAAGCAACTACCTACATTTACAAGCAACTTCACAGAAAACAAGGTCGCTTGTAATTAGTATACATGCCAACACTAGTACGAGTACTTTTCCCACCACTGTTGCTGCTTTTAACATGACTGCCCTGTTTACAAATGAATGAATACACACTACCACCAAGGTTACTGTAGCAAAATTTTTCATGTAAGGTATGACGCTAAAATCAGCTGCATTTTATCAGAAAAAAGCAGATCTACAAGCTCACAACGCATCGCCGCCTTGTGAGCTTGTAGATCTGCTATTTTTTATTATGACGTTTTATTGAATACTTCATTTACAAAAGACATTAATGAAACCAAATGGACCCATTTGGGTTTTTTCTTTCATGTAAGCCAGTAGTGAAAAGGGCAAACTTGCAGTTATGCATTACAACTCAAGCCTAGCTGTTTCAAACAGTGAAATCAAAAGACACGTTGTGAGCTTCACTTTTATAAAGGGTTAGGGTTACATTGCAGTATTGATACTTTTACTTAAGTAAAACATTACAGTACTTTTTCCACCACTGTTGATGTTTTTAACATGACTGCCCTTACGCTACCTGTATTCTATGGACTCACTTAGTTTATTGTGAAAATAGTTCATTTCTTTCATACATACATGAATACTATAACTGGTCACCACCGGTCTTTTGTCCAGGAACAATGCATACAACACTATCAACCAGTCCTCCTGGGTGTGTGTGTGTGTGTGTGTGTGTCTTCATTTTTGTTGTTCATACATTTCTAAGTGTAACACTGTAGTTTTGACTTGGGTAAGGGTAGGCTACTTTATGAAGTAACTATATCAGCTGGTGAAAATAGCAGATCTGTGAGATTGTAGATCAATTATTTTCACTATCATTGATATTGTACACACCACACACACACACACACACACACACACACACACACACACACACACACACTTCATATTGGTAGCCAACCAATGAACCTCTGTGGAGTTATTTTTGTTGCATTCGAATGGCTGAGATTTTATTTTAATGACAACTTTTACATTTTGTGCTGCAGATTGGTGCAAAAATAGCCTGCCGCAAGCGGGTATATTATGACTTTGTCATTTCTTGTTTTTCTCCATTGCTGCTTTCAGTTAGCCCACTAAACTTCTCTAAGAACTATTTTTTGAGTGGTGCTAGCCACTCCAAGGACTGACTTTGTGTGTATGTCTGTCTGTCCGTCCGTCCGTCCGTATGTTTGAGCACGGCCTCAACAGCTGCGGCTGATTGCAACACAAAGATGCAACCAGTTCCACTAATTATTTGTTTCTTCTGAACAGATTAATAAGGCCATGTATAATACATTTTCTGTATGCTACATGATAAACATATACACTGCAGATATCCTGGTTAAACTATGGTTACCCTGTATCCATAGTTCCATAGTAACCAAGCTCCCTGCTTTATGACTATTATGTCCCTGCTAAGGTGGGGTAGAATTTCCATTTGGTCCGTCCGTCCATCCGTCCCAACCTTGTGAACATGATATCTGTATGTGGTGCCTGACACAGTGGAGAACATACGAGGGCCAGACCAGGGACCTCGAAAAAATATGAAAGTCACAGCTACGGCATTTCAGACAGATGCAGATGTCATTCAGCACTTTTCATCCCCTGAGATGGCTGGCCTAGCCAATATACCGGGTACCATTTTGCATGTGTTGACTGCACAGCCACAAAAGAAAGCAACTGTTAATGAACTGCCTACATGTCATAAACAATGTGCTGAACACATATGTACACTCTGTAACTCTGTTTTTGAAAGATATGTGGTATGTGGGAAAGATGAGAGGGAGAGAATAGCCACAGAAACAAAGGGCCAGAATAGTAAATTTTGGCTAGATCAAAGGAAAATTAGAATTACCAGTAGTGAGGCATCTGAAGTGCCCAAAAAGGTAAACCCACAAAACTGGGTGGAACGGAAACTGAATGGCACCTTTGCTGGTAATGCAGCCACAAGACATGGTCAGACATCAGAGCCTTTGGCTAGAAAATGGTTTGAGGAGACCACAGGACTGACGGTGGAGACTACAGGTCTTATTGTGCACGAGGAAGAAAATTGGCTTGGTGCCAGCCTCGATGGTATCATAGATGCAGATACCATCCTTGAGATTAAATGTCCTACAGAGAAAAAACTTGAGGCACACAATGGCAGTCTGCTAAAAATGATTGAGTCAAACAAATATGATGTAAGGCATATTAATGGACAATATATTCTGAGGGAAACAGCATCAGGATTAGGGTTCTATTACCAGGTACAGCTAGCAATGCATTGTGCTAACAAAACAAATTGCAAGTTCCTTGTATGGACCCAAAATGAAAAGATTATCACAGATGTCCCATACAACCATGTGGATCAGACAGAGAAAATCGGCCACCTGAAGGTTGTGTACTTTGAGTATTTATTACCAGCAATAGCTACTAGAATAGCACATGGAGTCATGAAAGTACATGGACTAAAGTAGTCCTCTTTTGAATCTAATGAGGGTCAAATGATTTCATTCATGAGTAAATGCACTTCATCAAAGTGAAATGGTCAGTTGACAAAGTTTGTGATACAACAAAGTACAATATCGTCTTAAAATACACAGATGATGCATTTCATACAAACATCTCCCTCCTTTTCAGAAACCAATAGTACATTTAACTCAAAGCTGTGACAGTGAGATTTGTTAGTGCTTCAATTTGCTTTTTGAATATTAAAGCTACAATGGAGAATGAAGTCTTAATGAATACAACTGTTTTTGGAGTAATCGGCACATATTTTCTCCATCTTGCTCATCAGCTTCATCCAAATGACATTCCTCTTCTTCCTCAATATCAGATGTTTCCTCAGTCTGAATTAACTTGGGTTGCAAATTACAAAGCCCAGCACAAATGCTTACAATGTCATCAACATGCTGTACCCTCCCAGGAATAACATAACAGACAATTTTAAAACATTTGAACCTTCTAATTGCACGCTCGCTCAACATGGATTCTGACATTTGCTAAGCGTCGTGTTGCCACAACTTCATGCTCAGGAAGTTCTTTGAGGTCGCGAGTAAAGGCTGGAAGAGCCAGAGTCACCCCTGGGGGCAATATATCAGAGATGTTGAACCCACGGTCTGCTAAAATTTGATCACCAGGAATCAGGAGTTCCAGAAGCCCACTGTTCTTTGTGATAAAAGTGTCACTGGCCCTTCCACCAAACAGTTTTGATGTGAACATTACATAGCCATTCGGGGCAATACAATATAAGACTTTGTAAGTGTTATGATGTTTGTAGTTGCTGTATGTTTGTGATCTTTTCCTTAAGTGTTTTGGACTTTGTACAAATATTTCAGTACAGTCTATTATGCATGTTGCTTTGGGATAATTTACACTGAAACAGGAAGGCATAATTCTTTTGAGAGTATCTCTGGGCAACCACGCAATCACCTTTTCCCTCATAAACCTAGCAAGTTTTGGTCTCCAAAGTGAAAAGATATTACATGCTGAGCTCCTTCTTACTCCAAATCGTTTACCCAAGTCTGTGAACATCAAACAAAGACGTAGCCTCATTAAAACAAGTAAGAGCTGGTCGTGGACTGCTAAATAGGTAATCTTTGGAGGTGGGAGAAAATCTATGACGGCATGCAAAAGCTGCCAAGAACTTTCAATCCCTATGCCTGTGTAAAATTTGGAATCTTTGTCATCCAGGTCATATGCTGACAATGATGGTGTAGGATCAGTTTGTGTTGCCCTGTTGCGCCTTGTCTTGGTAGTTGAGTAGTTGTGCTCAGTAGGCCTATCGGGCCACTGGGTGCCGATGTCACGCTACACAGCCAGAGGCATGACATTTTCCACATTGGATGTGGTGTCTTCAGGTGCTGACGTGGTGTCTTCGGGTGCTGCTCTTAATGTGTTGCTGCTTAATGGCTGAGGGCATCTTCTCTTAGGGGGGGCTGTACCAGACTGCATTCTCCCCTATGAAAACAAAAGAAAAATAAACTGCTTAAATTTTTTTACTTATTTTCGAAATAAATTAAACATGTTGAACCAAAAACAATCATTTTGAAGGGGAAAAAGATCTAACGTACGTGATAGACATTTTCCACATTGGATGTGGTGGCTTCAGGTACTGCTCTTAATGGCTGAGGGCATCTTATCCTAGGGGGCGCTGTACCAGACTGCATTCTCCCCTATGAAAACAAAAGAAACTGTGCTTACATTTTTTTATTTACTTTCAAAATAAATTAAACAACACGTTGAACCAAAAACAATCAAATTGAAGGGGAAAAATATCTAACGTACGTGATAGACATTTTCCACATTGGATGAGGTGGCTTCAGGTGCTGCTCTTAACGGCTGAGGGCATCTTCTCTTAGTGTGGGCTGTACCAGACTGCATTCTCCCCTATGAAAACAAAAAAAACGGTGCTTACATTTTTTTATTTACTTTCAAAATAAATTAAACAAGACGTCGAACCAAAAACAATCAAATTGAAGGGGAAAAATATAGCTGCAAGCAGCAATAAGCGGTTTCGAGGGATAAGGCAGAGACAGGAAGAGGCAGGCAGACTCTCTCCTCTCCCTCTCTCTCTCTCTCCCCCTCTCTCCCTCTCTCCTTCTCTCCCTCTCTCCCTCTCCCCCCTCTCTCTCTCCCCCTCTCTCCCTCTCCCCCTCTGTCTCTCTCCCCCTCTGTCTCTCTCTCCCTCTCTCCCTCTCCCCTCTCTCCCTCTCTCCCTCTCTCCCTCTCCCCAGACAGACAGACAGGCAGACAGTGAGAGAGTGAGAGAGAGGCAGGCAGACAGACAGGAAGAGAGTGACAGAGTGAGAGAGAGGCACACAGACAGACAGGGAAAAGCACTTAGGGTACCACTACTAGCAGCTTGCTAAATAACAAAAGAATGCTGCTATACTCAACTACCAGAGGTCAGGAGCTCAGTTCACTTCAGATGTTGGTTACACACTGAAGAGAATACTCTCAACCTGCCTACTTATCCCTTGAGCTGTGCTGGCTAAACCACACACTTCACAAGGCAATCAAGTGGCCTATACAGGGTGAAACTACTTGTACTACTACAAAGTGCCAATAGCCTACTGCTTGAAGCACACAAACAATACAACTATAAACTACAGACTACCACACAAGCTAATAATATAATACTAATAGAAAAGCACTTAGGGTACCACTACTAGCAGCTTGCTAAATAACAAAAGAATGCTGCTATACTCAACTACCAGAGGTCAGGAGCTCAGTTCACTTCAGATGTTGGTTACACACTGAAGAGAATACTCTCAACCTGCCTACTTATCCCTTGAGCTGTGCTGGCTAAACCACACACTTCACAAGGCAATCAAGTGGCCTATACAGGGTGAAACTACTTGTACTACTACAAAGTGCCAATAGCCTACTGCTTGAAGCACACAAACAATACAACTATAAACTACAGACTACCACACAAGCTAATAATATAATACTAATAGAAAAGCACTTAGGGTACCACTACTAGCAGCTTGCTAAATAACAAAAGAATGCTGCTATACTCAACTACCAGAGGTCAGGAGCTCAGTTCACTTCAGATGTTGGTTACACACTGAAGAGAATACTCTCAACCTGCCTACTTATCCCTTGAGCTGTGCTGGCTAAACCACACACTTCACAAGGCAATCAAGTGGCCTATACAGGGTGAAACTACTTGTACTACTACAAAGTGCCAATAGCCTACTGCTTGAAGCACACAAACAATACAACTATAAACTACAGACTACCACACAAGCTAATAATATAATACTAATAGAAAAGCACTTAGGGTGCCACTACTAGCAGCTTGCTAAATAACAAAAGAATGCTGCTATACTCAACTACCAGAGGTCAGGAGCTCAGTTCACTTCAGATGTTGGTTACACACTGAAGAGAATACTCTCAACCTGCCTACTTATCCCTTGAGCTGTGCTGGCTAAACCACACACTTCACAAGGCAATCAAGTGGCCTATACAGGGTGAAACTACTTGTACTACTACAAAGTGCCAATAGCCTACTGCTTGAAGCACACAAACAATACAACTATAAACTACAGACTACCACACAAGCTAATAATATAATACTAATAGAAAAGCACTTAGGGTACCACTACTAGCAGCTCGCTAAATAACAAAAGAATGCTGCTATACTCAACTACCAGAGGTCAGGAGCTCAGTTCACTTCAGATGTTGGTTACACACTGAAGAGAATACTCTCAACCTGCCTACTTATCCTTGAGCTGTGCTGGCTAAACCACACACTTCACAAGGCAATCAAGTGGCCTATACAGGGTGAAACTACTTGTACTACTACAAAGTGCCAATAGCCTACTGCTTGAAGCACACAAACAATACAACTATAAACTACAGACTACCACACAAGCTAATAATATAATACTAATAGAAAAGCACTTAGGGTACCACTACTAGCAGCTTGCTAAATAACAAAAGAATGCTGCTATACTCAACTACCAGAGGTCAGGAGCTCAGTTCACTTCAGATGTTGGTTACACACTGAAGAGAATACTCTCAACCTGCCTACTTATCCCTTGAGCTGTGCTGGCTAAACCACACACTTCACAAGGCAATCAAGTGGCCTATACAGGGTGAAACTACTTGTACTACTACAAAGTGCCAATAGCCTACTGCTTGAAGCACACAAACAATACAACTATAAACTACAGACTACCACACAAGCTAATAATATAATACTAATAGAAAAGCACTTAGGGTACCACTACTAGCAGCTTGCTAAATAACAAAAGAATGCTGCTATACTCAACTACCAGAGGTCAGGAGCTCAGTTCACTTCAGATGTTGGTTACACACTGAAGAGAATACTCTCAACCTGCCTACTTATCCCTTGAGCTGTGCTGGCTAAACCACACACTTCACAAGGCAATCAAGTGGCCTATACAGGGTGAAACTACTTGTACTACTACAAAGTGCCAATAGCCTACTGCTTGAAGCACACAAACAATACAACTATAAACTACAGACTACCACACAAGCTAATAATATAATACTAATAGAAAAGCACTTAGGGTACCACTACTAGCAGCTTGCTAAATAACAAAAGAATGCTGCTATACTCAACTACCAGAGGTCAGGAGCTCAGTTAACTTCAGATGTTGGTTACACACTGAAGAGAATACTCTCAACCTGCCTACTTATCCCTTGAGCTGTGCTGGCTAAACCACACACTTCACAAGGCAATCAAGTGGCCTATACAGGGTGAAACTACTTGTACTACTACAAAGTGCCAATAGCCTACTGCTTGAAGCACACAAACAATACAACTATAAACTACAGACTACCACACAAGCTAATAATATAATACTAATAGAAAAGCACTTAGGGTACCACTACTAGCAGCTTGCTAAATAACAAAAGAATGCTGCTATACTCAACTACCAGAGGTCAGGAGCTCAGTTCACTTCAGATGTTGGTTACACACTGAATAGAATACTCTCAACCTGCCTACTTATCCCTTGAGCTGTGCTGGCTAAACCACACACTTCACAAGGCAATCAAGTGGCCTATACAGGGTGAAACTACTTGTACTACTACAAAGTGCCAATAGCCTACTGCTTGAAGCACACAAACAATACAACTATAAACTACAGACTACCACACAAGCTAATAATATAATACTAATAGAAAAGCACTTAGGGTGCCACTACTAGCAGCTTGCTAAATAACAAAAGAATGCTGCTATACTCAACTACCAGAGGTCAGGAGCTCAGTTCACTTCAGATGTTGGTTACACACTGAAGAGAATACTCTCAACCTGCCTACTTATCCCTTGAGCTGTGCTGGCTAAACCACACACTTCACAAGGCAATCAAGTGGCCTATACAGGGTGAAACTACTTGTACTACTACAAAGTGCCAATAGCCTACTGCTTGAAGCACACAAACAATACAACTATAAACTACAGACTACCACACAAGCTAATAATATAATACTAATAGAAAAGCACTTAGGGTACCACTACTAGCAGCTTGCTAAATAACAAAAGAATGCTGCTATACTCAACTACCAGAGGTCAGGAGCTCAGTTCACTTCAGATGTTGGTTACACACTGAAGAGAATACTCTCAACCTGCCTACTTATCCCTTGAGCTGTGCTGGCTAAACCACACACTTCACAAGGCAATCAAGTGGCCTATACAGGGTGAAACTACTTGTACTTCTACAAAGTGCCAATAGCCTACTGCTTGAAGCACACAAACAATACAACTATAAACTACAGACTACCACACAAGCTAATAATATAATACTAATAGAAAAGCACTTAGGGTACCACTACTAGCAGCTTGCTAAATAACAAAAGAATGCTGCTATACTCAACTACCAGAGGTCAGGAGCTCAGTTCACTTCAGATGTTGGTTACACACTGAAGAGAATACTCTCAACCTGCCTACTTATCCCTTGAGCTGTGCTGGCTAAACCACACACTTCACAAGGCAATCAAGTGGCCTATACAGGGTGAAACTACTTGTACTACTACAAAGTGCCAATAGCCTACTGCTTGAAGCACACAAACAATACAACTATAAACTACAGACTACCACACAAGCTAATAATATAATACTAATAGAAAAGCACTTAGGGTACCACTACTAGCAGCTTGCTAAATAACAAAAGAATGCTGCTATACTCAACTACCAGAGGTCAGGAGCTCAGTTCACTTCAGATGTTGGTTACACACTGAAGAGAATACTCTCAACCTGCCTACTTATCCCTTGAGCTGTGCTGGCTAAACCACACACTTCACAAGGCAATCAAGTGGCCTATACAGGGTGAAACTACTTGTACTACTACAAAGTGCCAATAGCCTACTGCTTGAAGCACACAAACAATACAACTATAAACTACAGACTACCACACAAGCTAATAATATAATACTAATAGAAAAGCACTTAGGGTACCACTACTAGCAGCTTGCTAAATAACAAAAGAATGCTGCTATACTCAACTACCAGAGGTCAGGAGCTCAGTTCACTTCAGATGTTGGTTACACACTGAAGAGAATACTCTCAACCTGCCTACTTATCCCTTGAGCTGTGCTGGCTAAACCACACACTTCACAAGGCAATCAAGTGGCCTATACAGGGTGAAACTACTTGTACTACTACAAAGTGCCAATAGCCTACTGCTTGAAGCACACAAACAATACAACTATAAACTACAGACTACCACACAAGCTAATAATATAATACTAATAGAAAAGCACTTAGGGTACCACTACTAGCAGCTTGCTAAATAACAAAAGAATGCTGCTATACTCAACTACCAGAGGTCAGGAGCTCAGTTCACTTCAGATGTTGGTTACACACTGAAGAGAATACTCTCAACCTGCCTACTTATCCCTTGAGCTGTGCTGGCTAAACCACACACTTCACAAGGCAATCAAGTGGCCTATACAGGGTGAAACTACTTGTACTACTACAAAGTGCCAATAGCCTACTGCTTGAAGCACACAAACAATACAACTATAAACTACAGACTACCACACAAGCTAATAATATAATACTAATAGAAAAGCACTTAGGGTACCACTACTAGCAGCTTGCTAAATAACAAAAGAATGCTGCTATACTCAACTACCAGAGGTCAGGAGCTCAGTTCACTTCAGATGTTGGTTACACACTGAAGAGAATACTCTCAACCTGCCTACTTATCCCTTGAGCTGTGCTGGCTAAACCACACACTTCACAAGGCAATCAAGTGGCCTATACAGGGTGAAACTACTTGTACTACTACAAAGTGCCAATAGCCTACTGCTTGAAGCACACAAACAATACAACTATAAACTACAGACTACCACACAAGCTAATAATATAATACTAATAGAAAAGCACTTAGGGTACCACTACTAGCAGCTTGCTAAATAACAAAAGAATGCTGCTATACTCAACTACCAGAGGTCAGGAGCTCAGTTCACTTCAGATGTTGGTTACACACTGAAGAGAATACTCTCAACCTGCCTACATATCCCTTGAGCTGTGCTGGCTAAACCACACACTTCACAAGGCAATCAAGTGGCCTATACAGGGTGAAACTACTTGTACTACTACAAAGTGCCAATAGCCTACTGCTTGAAGCACACAAACAATACAACTATAAACTACAGACTACCACACAAGCTAATAATATAATACTAATAGAAAAGCACTTAGGGTACCACTACTAGCAGCTTGCTAAATAACAAAAGAATGCTGCTATACTCAACTACCAGAGGTCAGGAGCTCAGTTCACTTCAGATGTTGGTTACACACTGAAGAGAATACTCTCAACCTGCCTACTTATCCCTTGAGCTGTGCTGGCTAAACCACACACTTCACAAGGCAATCAAGTGGCCTATACAGGGTGAAACTACTTGTACTACTACAAAGTGCCAATAGCCTACTGCTTGAAGCACACAAACAATACAACTATAAACTACAGACTACCACACAAGCTAATAATATAATACTAATAGAAAAGCACTTAGGGTACCACTACTAGCAGCTTGCTAAATAACAAAAGAATGCTGCTATACTCAACTACCAGAGGTCAGGAGCTCAGTTCACTTCAGATGTTGTGACAGACAGTGACAGAGTGAGAGAGAGGCAGACAGGCAGACAGTGACAATTCAATTCAATCTTTATTTCAGACTCAGGGTCCATATAGCAAAACATGACAATCACACAGTAAAAGCAATAAAATAATAAAAAGAAATAACAGACAGAGTGAGAGAGAGGCAGACAGACAGTCACAGAGTGAGAGAGAGGCAGACAGGCAGACAGTGACAGAGTGAGAGAGAGGCAGACAGGCAGACAGTGACAGAGTGAGAGAGAGGCAGACAGGCAGACAGTGACAGAGTGAGAGAGAGGCAGACAGGCAGACAGTGACAGAGTGAGAGAGAGGCAGACAGGCAGACAGTGACAGAGTGAGAGAGAGGCAGACAGGCAGACAGGCAGACAGACAGTGACAGAGTGAGAGAGAGGCAGACAGACAGGCAGACAGTGACAGAGTGAGAGAGAGGCAGACAGGAAGACAGGCAGACAGACAGTGACAGAGTGAGAGAGAGGCAGACAGGCAGACAGTGACAGATTGAGAGAGAGGCAGACAGGCAGACAGTGACAGAGTGAGAGAGAGGCAGACAGGCAGACAGTGACAGAGTGAGAGAGAGGCAGACAGGCAGACAGGCAGGCAGACAGTGACAGAGTGAGAGAGAGGCAGACAGACAGGCAGACAGTGACAGAGTGAGAGAGAGGCAGACAGACAGACAGACAGTCAGACAGTGACAGAGTGAGAGAGAGGCAGACAGGCAGACAGTGACAGATTGAGAGAGAGGCAGACAGTGACAGAGTGAGAGAGAGGCAGACAGGCAGACAGGCAGACAGACAGACAGACAGACAGACAGACAGAGTGAGAGAGAGGCAGAGAGAGGCAGACAGACAGACAGACAGACAGACAGACAGACAGACAGACAGACAGTGACAGAGTGAGAGAGAGGCAGACAGACAGACAGACAGACAGATGAAGAGAATACTCTCAACCTGCCTACTTATCCCTTGAGCTGTGCTGGCTAAACCACACACTTCACAAGGCAATCAAGTGGCCTATACAGGGTGAAACTACTTGTACTACTACAAAGTGCCAATAGCCTACTGCTTGAAGCACACAAACAATACAACTATAAACTACAGACTACCACACAAGCTAATAATATAATACTAATAGAAAAGCACTTAGGGTACCACTACTAGCAGCTTGCTAAATAACAAAAGAATGCTGCTATACTCAACTACCAGAGGTCAGGAGCTCAGTTCACTTCAGATGTTGTGACAGACAGTGACAGAGTGAGAGAGAGGCAGACAGGCAGACAGTGACAATTCAATTCAATCTTTATTTCAGACTCAGGGTCCATATAGCAAAACATGACAATCACACAGTAAAAGCAATAAAATAATAAAAAGAAATAACAGACAGAGTGAGAGAGAGGCAGACAGACAGTCACAGAGTGAGAGAGAGGCAGACAGGCAGACAGTGACAGAGTGAGAGAGAGGCAGACAGGCAGACAGTGACAGAGTGAGAGAGAGGCAGACAGGCAGACAGTGACAGAGTGAGAGAGAGGCAGACAGGCAGACAGTGACAGAGTGAGAGAGAGGCAGACAGGCAGACAGTGCAGACAGTGACAGAGTGAGAGAGAGGCAGACAGGCAGACAGTGACAGAGTGAGAGAGAGGCAGACAGGCAGACAGTGACAGAGTGAGAGAGAGGCAGACAGGCAGACAGTGACAGAGTGAGAGAGAGGCAGACAGGCAGACAGTGACAGAGTGAGAGAGAGGCAGACAGGCAGACAGGCAGACAGACAGTGACAGAGTGAGAGAGAGGCAGACAGACAGGCAGACAGTGACAGAGTGAGAGAGAGGCAGACAGGAAGACAGGCAGACAGACAGTGACAGAGTGAGAGAGAGGCAGACAGGCAGACAGTGACAGATTGAGAGAGAGGCAGACAGGCAGACAGTGACAGAGTGAGAGAGAGGCAGACAGGCAGACAGTGACAGAGTGAGAGAGAGGCAGACAGGCAGACAGGCAGGCAGACAGTGACAGAGTGAGAGAGAGGCAGACAGACAGGCAGACAGTGACAGAGTGAGAGAGAGGCAGACAGACAGACAGACAGTCAGACAGTGACAGAGTGAGAGAGAGGCAGACAGGCAGACAGTGACAGATTGAGAGAGAGGCAGACAGTGACAGAGTGAGAGAGAGGCAGACAGGCAGACAGGCAGACAGACAGACAGACAGACAGACAGACAGAGTGAGAGAGAGGCAGAGAGAGGCAGACAGACAGACAGACAGACAGACAGACAGACAGACAGTGACAGAGTGAGAGAGAGGCAGACAGACAGACAGACAGACAGACAGAAAGTGACAGAGTGAGAGAGAGGCAGACAGACAGACAGACAGACAGTGACAGAGTGAGAGAGAGGCAGTGACAGAGTGAGAGAGAGGCAGTGACAGAGTGAGAAGAAGTGAACTTGCATTAATTAACAAAGTCATGATTTTTGGTCAGTAAATTATATTTGGACTGGTTAAATTGGGGTTTGAACCAGGGACCTACAGACTTGCGGTTAGACAGTGTAAAGGATAAGGATAATTCCTTTAACAGGTTCGTTCATGAAAGACCTTGCGGCCTTGTTTCCAATGAGGGCCTGTGAGCAATTAGGGGTTAAGAGTCTTGCTCAGGGACACATTTCATTTCATCGACACATTTGCTGGCCTGGCCTGGAATCGTACCTGGGGCAACCAGGGCCTCTGGCTCCGTAGGCGGGCTCACTAACCACTCAGCTATGGCCGCAGTACTGACTGAGCTATTGGATAGACAGGACGCTAACTACTCTAGATCACTGGTTCACATAACATTTACCAATAAATGTCATGTTATTGTTTAAAAATTGCACATGTCTGAATTATCAGGGTCATGTTTTGTACAATGCAATTCAAATGTAAACTCTGATGAGTGGGGTTTGAACCGTGGACCTTCGGCACATGAGGCTAACACTGTACTGATCAAGCTATTCAATCCACAGTCTTAATCAGTGAAAAAGGAGAATCCAACAAAACAAAACAAAAGAGAGAATGAAGTACATCATACATTGAAAATAACTACTCTCAATAAGCGTTTCATTTAACAATTGCACGTTTATTCAATGATACAGTCATGTTGTGTGCAATGCAATTGAGGTGAAGTCTGCATGAGGTGGGATTTGAACCGGCAACCCTGTGGTTTCAAGGCAGATGATTAAGCCATTGGACCAACAGACCTGAATTGGTGAAAAGGAGCTCACAGATTTGGCAGACTTTCACGCAAATTGCTCAGAAATCCTGGGTTAAAATGTTTTTCAAACTGGTTAAATTGGGGTTTGAACCAGGGACCTACAGACTTGCGGTTAGACAGTGTAAAGGATAAGGATAATTCCTTTAACAGGTCCGTTCATGAAAGTCCTTGCGGCCTTGTTTCCAATGAGGGCCTGTGAGCAATTAGGGGTGAAGAGTCTTGCTCAGGGACACATTTCATTTCATCGACACATTTGCTGGCCTGGCCTGGAATCGTACCTGGGGCAACCAGGGCCTATGGCACTCTAGGCGGGCTCACTAAGCACTCAGCTATGGCCGCAGTACGGACTGAGCTATTGGATAGACAGGACGCTAACTACTCTAGATCACTGGTTCACAAAACATTTACCAATAAAGTTTTTTTTTTGTGTCCTCGGAATGGAAACTAGTGAAAATAGTCGATCTACAAGCTCACAATGCGTTGCTATCTAAAAAGGTGTGAGATTGTAGATCGGCTATTTTCACAAGAAAGTATGTCATACATAAAAAACAACTACTCTCAAAAGCATTTCATGTTATTGTTTAAAAATTGCACATGTCTGAATTAACAGGGTCATGTTATGTACAATGCAATTTAAATGCAAACTGTGATGAGTGGGGTTTGAACCGTGGACCTCCGGTATATGAGGCTAACACTGAACTGATCAAGCTATTCAATCCACAGCCTTAGTCAGTGGAAAAGGAGAATCCAACAAAACAAAACAAAAGAGGGAATGAAATACATCGAAAATAACTACTCTCAATAAGCGTTTCATTTAACAATTGCAAGTTTATTCATTGATACAGTCATATCGTGTGCAATGCAATTAAGATGAAGTCTGCATGAGGTGGGATTCGAACAGGCGACCCTGTGGTTTCAAGACATATGATTAAGCGATCAAGCTATTGGACCAACAGACCTGAACTGGTGAAAAGGGACTTCACACACGACACACTTTCACGCAAATTGCTCAGAAATCCTGGGTTTAAATGTTTTTCTAACTGCTCAAAATTGCAGACAATCTAAGGGCGGAGCTTACTGGTCAACGTGATAGATATGTTCCTCATGAGTCAAGGCACATATGTAAGCAAGTTTCACGGCTGTCGGCCAAACGAGGCATGACTTTTGCCTGTTTAGAGTTTGCATTTAAAAAAAATTGCTATAGCGCCCCCCTTTGACCAATTGGAGTAAGATTGGTTTCAGTGATACTTGGAATGACCCTCTACAATATTGCAAAGTTTCAAACAAATGTGAGTCTGCATGTATGTGTTAGGGGCAGACGAATAATTTTCATAAAACTGCAATATTCATTGGCTCATAAAAGCTTAACGTTTTCACTTATGGAAAATCCGCTTGCTCACGTCTGTCGGTATAGGTCCAAAGTTCATGTGTAAAAAGTTTTCTGCAGATTGCTCAAAAATCCCAGGAGGAGTTTGATTTTAAATGCTTTTCATATAATTCGAAATGGTGGGAGATCTAAAGGTCAGAGGTCAAAAGTCAGAGTGTGAAAGTTGTTAGGCATGAGGAGACGCATGTGTGTATCGAAGTGTCATGGATGTGGGTCAAACAGGGCATGAGTTGTACCTGTTCAAAGTTGGCATTTTCAATTGAGTGCTACAGCGCCACCCTTTGGCCAATGGTTGTGAGTTTCGGGTCTTCGCCGTTTGGCATAGCCCTCTACCATATTGCCGAGTTTCGTAAAAAGTGACCACGCGGTTAGGCCAGAACTGCCAAAAACGGCGGAAGAATAATAATAAATATAGCTGCAAGCAGCAATAAGCGGTTTCGAGGGATAAGGCAGAGACAGGAAGAGGCAGGCAGACTCTCTCCTCTCCCTCTCTCTCTCTCTCCCCCTCTCTCCTTCTCTCCCCCTCTCTCTCTCTCCCCCTCTCTCCCTCTCCCGCTCTGTCTCTCTCTCCCTCTCCCCCTCTGTCTCTCTCTCCCTCTCCCCCTCTGTCTCTCTCTCCCTCTCTACCTCTCCCCTCTCTCCCTCTCTCCCTCTCTCCCTCTCTCCCTCTCCCCAGACAGACAGACAGGCAGACAGTGAGAGAGTGAGAGAGAGGCAGACAGGCAGACAGACAGGAAGAGAGTGACAGAGTGAGAGAGAGGCACACAGACAGACAGGGAAAAGCACTTAGGGTACCACTACTAGCAGCTTGCTAAATAACAAAAGAATGCTGCTATACTCAACTACCAGAGGTCAGGAGCTCAGTTCACTTCAGATGTTGGTTACACACTGAAGAGAATACTCTCAACCTGCCTACTTATCCCTTGAGCTGTGCTGGCTAAACCACACACTTCACAAGGCAATCAAGTGGCCTATACAGGGTGAAACTACTTGTACTACTACAAAGTGCCAATAGCCTACTGCTTGAAGCACACAAACAATACAACTATAAACTACAGACTACCACACAAGCTAATAATATAATACTAATAGAAAAGCACTTAGGGTACCACTACTAGCAGCTTGCTAAATAACAAAAGAATGCTGCTATACTCAACTACCAGAGGTCAGGAGCTCAGTTCACTTCAGATGTTGGTTACACACTGAAGAGAATACTCTCAACCTGCCTACTTATCCCTTGAGCTGTGCTGGCTAAACCACACACTTCACAAGGCAATCAAGTGGCCTATACAGGGTGAAACTACTTGTACTACTACAAAGTGCCAATAGCCTACTGCTTGAAGCACACAAACAATACAACTATAAACTACAGACTACCACACAAGCTAATAATATAATACTAATAGAAAAGCACTTAGGGTACCACTACTAGCAGCTTGCTAAATAACAAAAGAATGCTGCTATACTCAACTACCAGAGGTCAGGAGCTCAGTTCACTTCAGATGTTGGTTACACACTGAAGAGAATACTCTCAACCTGCCTACTTATCCCTTGAGCTGTGCTGGCTAAACCACACACTTCACAAGGCAATCAAGTGGCCTATACAGGGTGAAACTACTTGTACTACTACAAAGTGCCAATAGCCTACTGCTTGAAGCACACAAACAATACAACTATAAACTACAGACTACCACACAAGCTAATAATATAATACTAATAGAAAAGCACTTAGGGTACCACTACTAGCAGCTTGCTAAATAACAAAAGAATGCTGCTATACTCAACTACCAGAGGTCAGGAGCTCAGTTCACTTCAGATGTTGTGACAGACAGTGACAGAGTGAGAGAGAGGCAGACAGTGACAGAGTGAGAGAGAGGCAGACAGACAGACAGTCACAGAGTGAGAGAGAGGCAGACAGGCAGACAGTGACAGAGTGAGAGAGAGGCAGACAGGCAGACAGGCAGACAGTGACAGAGTGAGAGAGAGGCAGACAGGCAGACAGGGACCTACAGACTTGCGGTTAGACAGTGTAAAGGATAAGGATAATTCCTTTAACAGGTCCGTTCATGAAAGTCCTTGCGGCCTTGTTTCCAATGAGGGCCTGTGAGCAATTAGGGGTTAAGAGTCTTGCTCAGGGACACATTTCATTTCATCGACACATTTGCTGGCCTGGCCTGGAATCGTACCTGGGGCAACCAGGGCCTCTGGCTCCGTAGGCGGGCTCACTAACCACTCAGCTATGGCCGCAGTACTGACTGAGCTATTGGATAGACAGGACGCTAACTACTCTAGATCACTGGTTCACATAACATTTACCAATAAATTTCATGTTATTGTTTAAAAATTGCACATGTCTGAATTATCAGGGTCATGTTTTGTACAATGCAATTCAAATGTAAACTCTGATGAGTGGGGTTTGAACCGTGGACCTTCGGCACATGAGGCTAACACTGTACTGATCAAGCTATTCAATCCACAGTCTTAATCAGTGAAAAAGGAGAATCCAACAAAACAAAACAAAAGAGAGAATGAAGTACATCATACATTGAAAATAACTACTCTCAATAAGCGTTTCATTTAACAATTGCACATTTATTCATTGATACAGTCATGTTGTGTGCAATGCAATTGAGGTGAAGTCTGCATGAGGTGGGATTTGAACCGGCAACCCTGTGGTTTCAAGGCAGATGATTAAGCCATTGGACCAACAGACCTGAATTGGTGAAAAGGAGCTCACAGATTTGGGTTAAAATGTTTTTCAAACTGGTTAAATTGGGGTTTGAACCAGGGACCTACAGACTTGCGGTTAGACAGTGTAAAGGATAAGGATAATTCCTTTAACAGGTCCGTTCATGAAAGTCCTTGCGGCCTTGTTTCCAATGAGGGCCTGTGAGCAATTAGGGGTTAAGAGTCTTGCTCAGGGACACATTTCATTTCATTGACACATTTGCTGGCCTGGCCTGGAATCGTACCTGGGGCAACCAGGGCCTCTGGCTCCGTAGGCGGGCTCACTAACCACTCAGCTATGGCCCCAGTACTGACTGAGCTACTGGATAGACAGGACGCTAACTACTCTAGATCACTGGTTCACAAAACATTAACCAATAAAGATTTTTTTTTTCTGTCCTCGGAATGGAAACTAGTGAAAATAGTCGAACTACAAGCTCACAATGCGTTGCTATCTAAAAAGGTGTGAGATTGTAGATCGGCTATTTTCACAAGAAAGTATGTCATACATAAAAAACAACTACTCTCAAAAGCATTTCATGTTATTGTTTAAAAATTGCACATGTCTGAATTAACAGGGTCATGTTATGTACAATGCAATTTAAATGTAAACTGTGATGAGTGGGGTTTGAACCGTGGACCTCCGGTACATGAGGCTAACACTGAACTGATCAAGCTATTCAATCCACAGCCTTAGTTAGTGAAAAAGGAGAATCCAACAAAACAAAACAAAAGAGGGAATGAAATACGTCATACATTGAAAATAACTACTCTCAATAAGCGTTTCATTTAACAATTGCAAGTTTATTCATTGATACAGTCATGTCATGTGCAATGCAATTGAGATGAAGTCTGCATGAGGTGGGATTTGAACAGGCGACCCTGTGGTTTCAAGACAAATGATTAAGCGATCAAGCTATTGGACCAACAGACCTGAACTGGTGAAAAGGGACTTCACACACGACACACTTTCACGCAAATTGCTCAGAAATCCTGGGTTTAAATGTTTTTCAAACTGCTCAAAATTGCAGACAATCTAAGGGCGGAGCTTACTGGTTGTTACGACCCACCGGGTCTAGGGGAGTAGGAACGCAACAAGGCAAGATGGTTCAAGCCAAACTTAAGATTTTATTCACAGTAATCAAATGTATGGCATACAATCAGTGCAAAAGTAATGACTACACAGTGCTACCAGTGCTGTTAAGTGATCAGGGCGCGGACAGGAACCAAAGCAAAGAAACAAATAAAAGACAAAAGATCGCTTTCCTAAACACTAAAATAACCCCCAACTCTGACTTCCTAACTTAGTAATAAACAGCAATAAAAGAAAACCTAACTATCTGGCTACCCTACTCTTACTATCAAACATAAATACAAGGTGAATGGAACCTGCCCTCTACCTGGTGCTAAACAGTGGAATAGAAATAAATACCTACTTATACTACCTGCCCTAGATCACATTTCACAAGATGCACTTACTTAAGTAGCAATTGACACAATGAGGTTTAGACTGGATACAATGCTCTGTATATTAAGGTGATAGCTGAACTACTCCGTTGGGCACGCTGTCACTAGACTGTCGTGCATAGAGTGTTGGCTGGACTGACAGCGGCCTAGAATGAAGACATTGAATGGCTTTTGAAGAGTGGAGGGATGATGACGCGGAGCCGTGGAGTGGTATGCGCCAATAGGGGAGCGTTGGTGTAGAGTGCAGAGCTTGAGCCTGAAGCGCTCCCCACCAATCCTGGAGAAGGAGTCGCATCCCGAATCAGCATAGGATCAAACGAAAGACGAGGACGAGGACAAGACAGGCGCGCGCACACCTATAACAAACACATAACACAGATCCCTACACTAACACTCCTAGCACTCTTATCCGTAACACCCCCACCCTTAAGAAACAAACCACTCTGTTTGTTTAATACATTACATAAAATGTTTGTTTTATACGTTACATCAAAACACAAAATAAATATATATATAATATTTACAATACTACCTTATTCCAACACTACCCACTTAACCGCCCCACACCCTGGATAGAGCATCAGCCAATACATTTTCTTTCCCCTTTTTGTGCTTAATCTCCAAATTGTACTCCTGAACTATCAAAGCCCATCTCATGAGTCTCTGGTTGTGATTGTACATGCGTGACAAGAAAACCAGAGGATTATGGTCTGTGAATACAGTCACGGGTAGAGAACTGCACCCCACATACACCTCAAAAAATTGGAGAGACCACAGCAAAGCTAAAGCTTCCTTCTCAATAGTCGAGTACCTAACCTGGTGCTTATTAAACTTTCGCGAAAAATAGCACACAGGATGGTCCACTCCGTCAAAATCCTCTTGGATAAGGACTGCTCCAGCCCCGACAGCACTCGCATCTACTTCTAGTTTAAAGGGCCGATCGAAATTTGGAGCAGCGAGCACAGGAGCATTGCACATGAGTGATTTGACACTCTCAAATGCATGCTGACAATTAAAATCCCACACAAAATCTGATTTGGGACTAAGCAAGGTAGTGAGAGAATACACAACTGTAGAAAAAATTCTACAAAAACCACGATAATACCCCGCTAATCCTAAAAATCTACGGAGAGCGCGGCGCGTAAGAGGAACAGGATACTCCTTGATAGCAGCGACCTTGGCCTCTAGTGGACGGACTTGGCCTTGACCCACTTGTTTTCCGAGGTATGTGACTGTGGCTTTTCCAAACTCGCATTTGGCAAGATTCAAAGTTAAAGACGCCTGAGCTAAACGCTGAAACACTCGCTCTAACGTTTGCATGTGGTCTGCCCAAGTCGAAGAATACACAATGACATCATCTAGATAGGCATTACAGTTTGGTATGCCCGCTAACACAATGTTTATGAGCCGCTGGAACGTGGCCGGCGCATTGCGCATACCAAAAGCCATAACAGTGTATTGCAAGAAATAGTCAGGTGTTACAAATGCTGAGATCTCAGAAGCACGCTTCGATAATGGCACTTGCCAGTAACCTTTCAACATATCCAACTTGCTCACGTAGGAAGCGCTACCTAGATTGTCAATGCAATCTTCCATACGTGGCAAGGGATATGAATCAGGCACAGTTACATTATTCACCTTCCTATAATCAGTGATGAACCTAGGTGAACCATCCGATTTCAATTCGACCAGACAAGGGGAGCTCCAGGCACTTGTGCTGTGTTCCGCTAAACCATGCTTTAACAAATATTCAGCCTCACTTTTCATCATGGCCCGTTTAACCGGATTGGCACGATATGCGTGCTGCTTAATGGGTTTGGTTTGGGTGACCTCTATGTCATGTTTTAACACCGTGGTTTGGGTGGGAATATCACCAAATAGCGTTGGAAAACCATTAACCAAATGAACCACATCATTACGGTGCGCGTCAGACAGATGAGTGAGGTGAGAAGGCAACGCTCTTACCATCTCAGAATTGGGCAGACGCGCGCTCTGCTGCAGAGTAGGACGTAATACCAGCCCATCATCAACATCAGAACCAGTAGGTGTATCAGCCACAATCAATGCTGACACACCAGAGCAAACAGGTTTAGAAGGAACAGCACTGGAGTGACCCCTGGAATGATAACACTTTATCATATTAACGTGACACACTCTAGCTTTACGCCTCCTCTCAGGAGTGCTTATGATATAATCCGTGGCACTGAGCTTCTCAAGGACCTCGTATGGCCCTTCAAAACGAGCCGAAAGTGCCGAACCGAGAATAGGCAACAATACCAAAACCTTATCCCCCGGTTGAAAAAGTCGCGCGACCGCCGCTCGGTCATACCGACGCTTCATTCGAATTTGAGAATCAGAGAGCGCATCCTTTGCAAATGAGCAAGCCTGATGAAAACGCTCTCTGAACTGACTAACATAGTCCAGTACATTTTTCCCCGAACCTGGACTAGCAGACATGAATTGTTCTTTTAGAACTTTGAGAGGACCCCGAATAGTGTGGCCAAAAACAAGCTCAGCTGGGCTGAACCCCAATGACTCCTGTACCGCATCACGTGCCGCAAACAATACAAATGGTATTCCCTCATCCCAATTTCGCCCAGTTTCCAAACAGTATTTACGCAACATGGACTTCAGCGTTTGGTGCCACCGTTCCAGGGCCCCCTGGCTCTCTGGATGATACGCGCTGGAGACCTTGTGCGTAATCTGGAGTGATTTTAAGACCTGATTAAACAACCTGGACTGGAAATTGGTTCCTTGATCTGTTTGCAAAAATTTCGGTAAGCCAAAGATGGCAAAAAACTTGTGCAACGCCTTGATAACGGATTTAGCTGTGATGGTGCGCAACGGAATAGCCTCTGGAAACCGGGTAGCTGCACACATAATAGTGAGTAAATATTGGTTACCAGAGGATGTTCTAGGCAGCGGGCCAACACAGTCCACAATCACCCTCTCGAATGGTTCACCTATCACAGGTATTGGATAAAGGGGGGCAGGAGGGATAACCTGGTTAGGCTTCCCTACCAGTTGACACGTGTGACAACTTTGGCAAAACTTTGCAACATCAGATTTCATTCCGGGCCAAAAGAAATGTTTCAGGAGGAGGTTGTACGTTTTGGTGACACCTAAATGACCAGCCCACTTACTCTCATGGGCGACTGATAACACCTGCTGGCGGAAGGCTGTAGGTACAACAATTTGGAATACAGCGCTCCATTCTAACCCTACAGTAGCAAGTGATGTCCATTTACGCATCAATATATCCTGATCAAGGAAATAGCCTACCTGCTCACTCTTAACGGCGTCAGACGTCATCACCTCACTGAAACACTTCCTTAGGCTCGGATCACACTTTTGAGCGGCTGAAAGAGACTTTCGGGTAATCGGCAATTTGGGAACATCACCAGTTTCGGGAACCAGTGTGCTCGGTACTTTGTCCTCTTTTTTCACAGTGCTACTTTTAGCAACCTCAGATTTATTCCCCATATTTTCCTCTCTGAAAATTGGTCCAAGAACAGAATCTGACAAATCAACAACATCTCCTACTTTTCGTGCTTGTGCACGCGTAATTACGCACGCTGGGAACACAGTGGGGCGAGACTCAATCAAGCCATCAGGCACATAGTTAGGAGAATCCATTACTTCAAGTGGTGGAACCACCTTCCCACCCGCAATATCATTACCCATTAAGAATGAAATCCCTTGTATGGGCAACTCAGGGCAGACGGCAACAGGAAAAAACCCAGTGATCAATTTAGAATTCACATGTACCTGGTGTAATGCCCTTGGAACATACCCCATCTCTATGCCACGTAGCACAGTGCTGTAGCCACATGAGGTTTGATCAGTAAGTGGCAACACACCAGCCAGGATGATAGATTGTGAACCCCCTGTGTCGCGTAAAATGCGCACTGGCTGCTGATCATTAGCTTCCCCTGTCAGCGACACAAACCCATCAAAAGTGAACGGTGCAAAACATGCATCAGGATTCTCACACATCTCCATGGAACCAGGTTCTGTTTTAATCAACCCCATGCCTTGTGGCTGACCTGCACCTTGAGAAGACTGCTGCTGAGTCCCCCCACGTTTTAACTGCAAACAATTTGCAATGACATGTCCAGATTTGTGGCAATAATAACACTCCCGGTCATCCTTACGCGGAGGTGGTGACTTGGAAGTGCTATTATTAGCCGTAGAATTGAATCGAGGAGTATAAGTTTTCTCACTATGAGATGACGAGAACACAGTCTTGTGCGTGAGAACAAACTCATCTGCCAGAGTTGACGCTTTACAAAGTGACTCCACCTTCTGCTCATTTAGATACACCACAATGCGCTCGGGCACACATTTCTTGAACTCTTCAAGTAGAATTAACTCCCGCAGTGCATCAAAATCATTAACCTTACAGGAGGTGCACCATTTATCAAAGAGAATGCCTTTCTCTCGGCCAAACTCAACAAATGTTTGGTTAGATTTCTTGTGGTTTCTAAATTTCTGCCTATAGGCCTCAGGCACCAACTCGTATGCTTTTAGAATAGCTGCCTTAACAGAGTCATAATTCAGACTATCATCTAGAGGGAGAGCTGACACCACATCTCGAGCTTTGCCTTGAATTTTGCATTGAAGTAACAATGCCCAAACCTCTTTGGGCCATTTAAGTGCAGAGGCAATGCGCTCAAATGCACTAAAATAGCAATCCACCTCAGCCTCACGGAAAGTCGGCACCAACGCAACATGCTTAGAAACATCAAGGGTAGATGGAAAAGCGGAAGGAATATTCGAAGAAGATGCACCTGACTTAGATTGGGACCCTCTCAGAGCACCCACCTCAAGCTCCTTCATGCGCAAGGCAGTGTCTGCCTCTATTTCCAGCTTTCTTATTTTTAGCTGGTGCTCGAGCTGTGCTTGACGCATCTGCACTTTCTCATAAGAATCCACTTTGATTTGTGCAATACGGACGGTCACGTCATCTTTAGACCCATCTGGATCGGGCAGGGAGGGAGAATCACCACCCCTTCCTGCCTGTGGCTGTGCCTCAGCATTGTCCGCTGGGGCACCAGCGCCACTATGCACAGTGAGCTCTTTTAACGCATCGGCTTCGTCAGACAACATGGGCAACACAACCAGAATATCCCTCTCCACCAATCCAGCCACCACCAGAGTTTTAAGCTCCTCTTTACCTGCCGACTTAGACACCGTGATTTTGAAATGAAACGCTATATTGTGTAAGTCCTCTTTGCGACAATTATCAACTGCTTCCAATGATGGATTTTCAAGAAACTTATCGAGATTAAATGGAGCCATCCCTCTAATCCTATAGTCTAACAAACTTTACACAACCGTATGCCACTTGACTACTTACTTTGAGGAGAACAAAAACTTAAATTAACAGCTCAGGTTCAATAAAGCTGACGAGCCCCCATTATGTTACGACCCACCGGGTCTAGGGGAGTAGGAACGCAACAAGGCAAGATGGTTCAAGCCAAACTTAAGATTTTATTCACAGTAATCAAATGTATGGCATACAATCAGTGCAAAAGTAATGACTACACAGTGCTACCAGTGCTGTTAAGTGATCAGGGCGCGGACAGGAACCAAAGCAAAGAAACAAATAAAAGACAAAAGATCGCTTTCCTAAACACTAAAATAACCCCCAACTCTGACTTCCTAACTTAGTAATAAACAGCAATAAAAGAAAACCTAACTATCTGGCTACCCTACTCTTACTATCAAACATAAATACAAGGTGAATGGAACCTGCCCTCTACCTGGTGCTAAACAGTGGAATAGAAATAAATACCTACTTATACTACCTGCCCTAGATCACATTTCACAAGATGCACTTACTTAAGTAGCAATTGACACAATGAGGTTTAGACTGGATACAATGCTCTGTATATTAAGGTGATAGCTGAACTACTCCGTTGGGCACGCTGTCACTAGACTGTCGTGCATAGAGTGTTGGCTGGACTGACAGCGGCCTAGAATGAAGACATTGAATGGCTTTTGAAGAGTGGAGGGATGATGACGCGGAGCCGTGGAGTGGTATGCGCCAATAGGGGAGCGTTGGTGTAGAGTGCAGAGCTTGAGCCTGAAGCGCTCCCCACCAATCCTGGAGAAGGAGTCGCATCCCGAATCAGCATAGGATCAAACGAAAGACGAGGACGAGGACAAGACAGGCGCGCGCACACCTATAACAAACACATAACACAGATCCCTACACTAACACTCCTAGCACTCTTATCCGTAACACTGGTCAAAGTGATAGATATGTTCCTCATGAGTCAAGGCACATGTGTAAGCAAGTTTCATGGCTGTCGGCCAAACGAGGCATGACTTTTGCCTGTTTAAAGTTTGCATTTTCAAAAAATTGCTATAGCGCCCCCCTTTGACCAATTGGAGTAAGATTGGTTTCAGTGATACTTGGAATGACCCTCTACAATATTGCAAAGTTTCAAACAAATGTGAGTCTTCATGTATGTGTTAGGGGCAGACGAATAATTTTCAGAAAACTGCAATATTCATTGGCTCATAAAAGCTTAACGTTTTCACGTATGGAAAATCCGCTTGCTCACGTCTGTCGGTATAGGTCCAAAGTTCATGTGTAAAATGTTTTGTGCAGATTGCTCAAAAATCCCAGGAGGAGTTTGATTTTAACTGCTTTTCATATAATTCGAAATGGTGGGAGATCTAAAGGTCAGAGGTCAAAAGTCAGAGTGTGAAAGTTGTTAGGCATGAGGAGACGCATGTGTGTATCGAAGTGTCATGGATGTGGGTCAAACAGGGCATGAGTTGTACCTGTTCAAAGTCAATTGAGTAAAATAGCGCCACCCTTTGGCCGATAGTTGTGAGTTTCGTTTCTTCGCCGTTTGGCATAGCCCTCTACCATATTGCCGAGTTTCGTAAAAAGTGACCACGCGGTTAGGCCAGAACTGCCAAAAACGGCGGAAGAAGAAAGGCAAGAGATGCAATAAGGCTTCGAGAGCCTGATAGGCCTCGAAACCTTAAATATAGCTGCAAGCAGCAATAAGCGGTTTCGAGGGATAAGGCAGAGACAGGAAGAGGCAGGCAGACTCTCTCCTCTCCCTCTCTCTCTCTCTCCCCCTCTCCCCCTCTCTCCTTCTCTCCCCCTCTCTCCCTCTCTCCCTCTCCCCCCTCTCTCTCTCTCCCCCTCTCTCCCTCTCCCCCTCTGTCTCTCTCTCCCTCTCCCCCTCTGTCTCTCTCTCCCTCTCCCCTCTCTCCCTCTCCCCACACAGACAGACAGGCAGACAGTGAGAGAGTGAGAGAGAGGCAGACAGGCAGACAGACAGGAAGAGAGTGACAGAGTGAGAGAGAGGCACACAGACAGACAGGGAAAAGCACTTAGGGTACCACTACTAGCAGCTTGCTAAATAACAAAAGAATGCTGCTATACTCAACTACCAGAGGTCAGGAGCTCAGTTCACTTCAGATGTTGGTTACACACTGAAGAGAATACTCTCAACCTGCCTACTTATCCCTTGAGCTGTGCTGGCTAAACCACACACTTCACAAGGCAATCAAGTGGCCTATACAGGGTGAAACTACTTGTACTACTACAAAGTGCCAATAGCCTACTGCTTGAAGCACACAAACAATACAACTATAAACTACAGACTACCACACAAGCTAATAATATAATACTAATAGAAAAGCACTTAGGGTACCACTACTAGCAGCTTGCTAAATAACAAAAGAATGCTGCTATACTCAACTACCAGAGGTCAGGAGCTCAGTTCACTTCAGATGTTGGTTACACACTGAAGAGAATACTCTCAACCTGCCTACTTATCCCTTGAGCTGTGCTGGCTAAACCACACACTTCACAAGGCAATCAAGTGGCCTATACAGGGTGAAACTACTTGTACTACTACAAAGTGCCAATAGCCTACTGCTTGAAGCACACAAACAATACAACTATAAACTACAGACTACCACACAAGCTAATAATATAATACTAATAGAAAAGCACTTAGGGTACCACTACTAGCAGCTTGCTAAATAACAAAAGAATGCTGCTATACTCAACTACCAGAGGTCAGGAGCTCAGTTCACTTCAGATGTTGGTTACACACTGAAGAGAATACTCTCAACCTGCCTACTTATCCCTTGAGCTGTGCTGGCTAAACCACACACTTCACAAGGCAATCAAGTGGCCTATACAGGGTGAAACTACTTGTACTACTACAAAGTGCCAATAGCCTACTGCTTGAAGCACACAAACAATACAACTATAAACTACAGACTACCACACAAGCTAATAATATAATACTAATAGAAAAGCACTTAGGGTACCACTACTAGCAGCTTGCTAAATAACAAAAGAATGCTGCTATACTCAACTACCAGAGGTCAGGAGCTCAGTTCACTTCAGATGTTGGTTACACACTGAAGAGAATACTCTCAACCTGCCTACTTATCCCTTGAGCTGTGCTGGCTAAACCACACACTTCACAAGGCAATCAAGTGGCCTATACAGGGTGAAACTACTTGTACTACTACAAAGTGCCAATAGCCTACTGCTTGAAGCACACAAACAATACAACTATAAACTACAGACTACCACACAAGCTAATAATATAATACTAATAGAAAAGCACTTAGGGTACCACTACTAGCAGCTTGCTAAATAACAAAAGAATGCTGCTATACTCAACTACCAGAGGTCAGGAGCTCAGTTCACTTCAGATGTTGGTTACACACTGAAGAGAATACTCTCAACCTGCCTACTTATCCCTTGAGCTGTGCTGGCTAAACCACACACTTCACAAGGCAATCAAGTGGCCTATACAGGGTGAAACTACTTGTACTACTACAAAGTGCCAATAGCCTACTGCTTGAAGCACACAAACAATACAACTATAAACTACAGACTACCACACAAGCTAATAATATAATACTAATAGAAAAGCACTTAGGGTACCACTACTAGCAGCTTGCTAAATAACAAAAGAATGCTGCTATACTCAACTACCAGAGGTCAGGAGCTCAGTTCACTTCAGATGTTGGTTACACACTGAAGAGAATACTCTCAACCTGCCTACTTATCCCTTGAGCTGTGCTGGCTAAACCACACACTTCACAAGGCAATCAAGTGGCCTATACAGGGTGAAACTACTTGTACTACTACAAAGTGCCAATAGCCTACTGCTTGAAGCACACAAACAATACAACTATAAACTACAGACTACCACACAAGCTAATAATATAATACTAATAGAAAAGCACTTAGGGTACCACTACTAGCAGCTTGCTAAATAACAAAAGAATGCTGCTATACTCAACTACCAGAGGTCAGGAGCTCAGTTCACTTCAGATGTTGGTTACACACTGAAGAGAATACTCTCAACCTGCCTACTTATCCCTTGAGCTGTGCTGGCTAAACCACACACTTCACAAGGCAATCAAGTGGCCTATACAGGGTGAAACTACTTGTACTACTACAAAGTGCCAATAGCCTACTGCTTGAAGCACACAAACAATACAACTATAAACTACAGACTACCACACAAGCTAATAATATAATACTAATAGAAAAGCACTTAGGGTACCACTACTAGCAGCTTGCTAAATAACAAAAGAATGCTGCTATACTCAACTACCAGAGGTCAGGAGCTCAGTTCACTTCAGATGTTGGTTACACACTGAAGAGAATACTCTCAACCTGCCTACTTATCCCTTGAGCTGTGCTGGCTAAACCACACACTTCACAAGGCAATCAAGTGGCCTATACAGGGTGAAACTACTTGTACTACTACAAAGTGCCAATAGCCTACTGCTTGAAGCACACAAACAATACAACTATAAACTACAGACTACCACACAAGCTAATAATATAATACTAATAGAAAAGCACTTAGGGTACCACTACTAGCAGCTTGCTAAATAACAAAAGAATGCTGCTATACTCAACTACCAGAGGTCAGGAGCTCAGTTCACTTCAGATGTTGGTTACACACTGAAGAGAATACTCTCAACCTGCCTACTTATCCCTTGAGCTGTGCTGGCTAAACCACACACTTCACAAGGCAATCAAGTGGCCTATACAGGGTGAAACTACTTGTACTACTACAAAGTGCCAATAGCCTACTGCTTGAAGCACACAAACAATACAACTATAAACTACAGACTACCACACAAGCTAATAATATAATACTAATAGAAAAGCACTTAGGGTACCACTACTAGCAGCTTGCTAAATAACAAAAGAATGCTGCTATACTCAACTACCAGAGGTCAGGAGCTCAGTTCACTTCAGATGTTGGTTACACACTGAAGAGAATACTCTCAACCTGCCTACTTATCCCTTGAGCTGTGCTGGCTAAACCACACACTTCACAAGGCAATCAAGTGGCCTATACAGGGTGAAACTACTTGTACTACTACAAAGTGCCAATAGCCTACTGCTTGAAGCACACAAACAATACAACTATAAACTACAGACTACCACACAAGCTAATAATATAATACTAATAGAAAAGCACTTAGGGTACCACTACTAGCAGCTTGCTAAATAACAAAAGAATGCTGCTATACTCAACTACCAGAGGTCAGGAGCTCAGTTCACTTCAGATGTTGGTTACACACTGAAGAGAATACTCTCAACCTGCCTACTTATCCCTTGAGCTGTGCTGGCTAAACCACACACTTCACAAGGCAATCAAGTGGCCTATACAGGGTGAAACTACTTGTACTACTACAAAGTGCCAATAGCCTACTGCTTGAAGCACACAAACAATACAACTATAAACTACAGACTACCACACAAGCTAATAATATAATACTAATAGAAAAGCACTTAGGGTACCACTACTAGCAGCTTGCTAAATAACAAAAGAATGCTGCTATACTCAACTACCAGAGGTCAGGAGCTCAGTTCACTTCAGATGTTGTGACAGACAGTGACAGAGTGAGAGAGAGGCAGACAGGCAGACAGTGACAATTCAATTCAATCTTTATTTCAGACTCAGGGTCCATATAGCAAAACATGACAATCACACAGTAAAAGCAATAAAATAATAAAAAGAAATAACAGACAGAGTGAGAGAGAGGCAGACAGACAGTCACAGAGTGAGAGAGAGGCAGACAGGCAGACAGTGACAGAGTGAGAGAGAGGCAGACAGGCAGACAGTGACAGAGTGAGAGAGAGGCAGACAGGCAGACAGTGACAGAGTGAGAGAGAGGCAGACAGGCAGACAGTGACAGAGTGAGAGAGAGGCAGACAGGCAGACAGTGACAGAGTGAGAGAGAGGCAGACAGGCAGACAGGCAGACAGACAGTGACAGAGTGAGAGAGAGGCAGACAGACAGGCAGACAGTGACAGAGTGAGAGAGAGGCAGACAGGAAGACAGGCAGACAGACAGTGACAGAGTGAGAGAGAGGCAGACAGGCAGACAGTGACAGATTGAGAGAGAGGCAGACAGGCAGACAGTGACAGAGTGAGAGAGAGGCAGACAGGCAGACAGGCAGACAGTGACAGAGTGAGAGAGAGGCAGACAGGCAGACAGGCAGGCAGACAGTGACAGAGTGAGAGAGAGGCAGACAGACAGGCAGACAGTGACAGAGTGAGAGAGAGGCAGACAGGCAGACAGACAGACAGACAGTCAGACAGTGACAGAGTGAGAGAGAGGCAGACAGGCAGACAGTGACAGATTGAGAGAGAGGCAGACAGTGACAGAGTGAGAGAGAGGCAGACAGGCAGACAGGCAGACAGGCAGACAGACAGACAGACAGACAGACAGAGTGAGAGAGAGGCAGAGAGAGGCAGACAGACAGACAGACAGACAGACAGACAGACAGACAGACACAGAGTGAGAGAGAGGCAGACAGACAGACAGACAGACAGACAGAAAGTGACAGAGTGAGAGAGAGGCAGACAGACAGACAGACAGACAGTGACAGAGTGAGAGAGAGGCAGTGACAGAGTGAGAGAGAGGCAGTGACAGAGTGAGAAGAAGTGAACTTGCATTAATTAACAAAGTCATGATTTTTGTTCAGTAAATTATATTTGGACTGGTTAAATTGGGGTTTGAACCAGGGACCTACAGACTTGCGGTTAGACAGTGTAAAGGATAAGGATAATTCCTTTAACAGGTTCGTTCATGAAAGACCTTGCGGCCTTGTTTCCAATGAGGGCCTGTGAGCAATTAGGGGTTAAGAGTCTTGCTCAGGGACACATTTCATTTCATCGACACATTTGCTGGCCTGGCCTGGAATCGTACCTGGGGCAACCAGGGCCTCTGGCTCCGTAGGCGGGCTCACTAACCACTCAGCTATGGCCGCAGTACTGACTGAGCTATTGGATAGACAGGACGCTAACTACTCTAGATCACTGGTTCACATAACATTTACCAATAAATGTCATGTTATTGTTTAAAAATTGCACATGTCTGAATTATCAGGGTCATGTTTTGTACAATGCAATTCAAATGTAAACTCTGATGAGTGGGGTTTGAACCGTGGACCTTCGGCACATGAGGCTAACACTGTACTGATCAAGCTATTCAATCCACAGTCTTAATCAGTGAAAAAGGAGAATCCAACAAAACAAAACAAAAGAGAGAATGAAGTACATCATACATTGAAAATAACTACTCTCAATAAGCGTTTCATTTAACAATTGCACGTTTATTCAATGATACAGTCATGTTGTGTGCAATGCAATTGAGGTGAAGTCTGCATGAGGTGGGATTTGAACCGGCAACCCTGTGGTTTCAAGGCAGATGATTAAGCCATTGGACCAACAGACCTGAATTGGTGAAAAGGAGCTCACAGATTTGGCAGACTTTCACGCAAATTGCTCAGAAATCCTGGGTTAAAATGTTTTTCAAACTGGTTAAATTGGGGTTTGAACCAGGGACCTACAGACTTGCGGTTAGACAGTGTAAAGGATAAGGATAATTCCTTTAACAGGTCCGTTCATGAAAGTCCTTGCGGCCTTGTTTCCAATGAGGGCCTGTGAGCAATTAGGGGTGAAGAGTCTTGCTCAGGGACACATTTCATTTCATCGACACATTTGCTGGCCTGGCCTGGAATCGTACCTGGGGCAACCAGGGCCTATGGCACTCTAGGCGGGCTCACTAAGCACTCAGCTATGGCCGCAGTACGGACTGAGCTATTGGATAGACAGGACGCTAACTACTCTAGATCACTGGTTCACAAAACATTTACCAATAAAGTTTTTTTTTGTGTCCTCGGAATGGAAACTAGTGAAAATAGTCGATCTACAAGCTCACAATGCGTTGCTATCTAAAAAGGTGTGAGATTGTAGATCGGCTATTTTCACAAGAAAGTATGTCATACATAAAAAACAACTACTCTCAAAAGCATTTCATGTTATTGTTTAAAAATTGCACATGTCTGAATTAACAGGGTCATGTTATGTACAATGCAATTTAAATGCAAACTGTGATGAGTGGGGTTTGAACCGTGGACCTCCGGTATATGAGGCTAACACTGAACTGATCAAGCTATTCAATCCACAGCCTTAGTCAGTGGAAAAGGAGAATCCAACAAAACAAAACAAAAGAGGGAATGAAATACATCGAAAATAACTACTCTCAATAAGCGTTTCATTTAACAATTGCAAGTTTATTCATTGATACAGTCATATCGTGTGCAATGCAATTAAGATGAAGTCTGCATGAGGTGGGATTTGAACAGGCGACCCTGTGGTTTCAAGACATATGATTAAGCGATCAAGCTATTGGACCAACAGACCTGAACTGGTGAAAAGGGACTTCACACACGACACACTTTCACGCAAATTGCTCAGAAATCCTGGGTTTAAATGTTTTTCAAACTGCTCAAAATTGCAGACAATCTAAGGGCGGAGCTTACTGGTCAACGTGATAGATATGTTCCTCATGAGTCAAGGCACATATGTAAGCAAGTTTCACGGCTGTCGGCCAAACGAGGCATGACTTTTGCCTGTTTAGAGTTTGCATTTAAAAAAAATTGCTATAGCGCCCCCCTTTGACCAATTGGAGTAAGATTGGTTTCAGTGATACTTGGAATGACCCTCTACAATATTGCAAAGTTTCAAACAAATGTGAGTCTGCATGTATGTGTTAGGGGCAGACGAATAATTTTCATAAAACTGCAATATTCATTGGCTCATAAAAGCTTAACGTTTTCACTTATGGAAAATCCGCTTGCTCACGTCTGTCGGTATAGGTCCAAAGTTCATGTGTAAAAAGTTTTCTGCAGATTGCTCAAAAATCCCAGGAGGAGTTTGATTTTAAATGCTTTTCATATAATTCGAAATGGTGGGAGATCTAAAGGTCAGAGGTCAAAAGTCAGAGTGTGAAAGTTGTTAGGCATGAGGAGACGCATGTGTGTATCGAAGTGTCATGGATGTGGGTCAAACAGGGCATGAGTTGTACCTGTTCAAAGTTGGCATTTTCAATTGAGTGCTACAGCGCCACCCTTTGGCCAATGGTTGTGAGTTTCGGGTCTTCGCCGTTTGGCATAGCCCTCTACCATATTGCCGAGTTTCGTAAAAAGTGACCACGCGGTTAGGCCAGAACTGCCAAAAACGGCGGAAGAATAATAATAAATATAGCTGCAAGCAGCAATAAGCGGTTTCGAGGGATAAGGCAGAGACAGGAAGAGGCAGGCAGACTCTCTCCTCTCCCTCTCTCTCTCTCTCCCCCTCTCTCCTTCTCTCCCCCTCTCTCTCTCTCCCCCTCTCTCCCTCTCCCGCTCTGTCTCTCTCTCCCTCTCCCCCTCTGTCTCTCTCTCCCTCTCCCCCTCTGTCTCTCTCTCCCTCTCTACCTCTCCCCTCTCTCCCTCTCTCCCTCTCTCCCTCTCTCCCTCTCCCCAGACAGACAGACAGGCAGACAGTGAGAGAGTGAGAGAGAGGCAGACAGGCAGACAGACAGGAAGAGAGTGACAGAGTGAGAGAGAGGCACACAGACAGACAGGGAAAAGCACTTAGGGTACCACTACTAGCAGCTTGCTAAATAACAAAAGAATGCTGCTATACTCAACTACCAGAGGTCAGGAGCTCAGTTCACTTCAGATGTTGGTTACACACTGAAGAGAATACTCTCAACCTGCCTACTTATCCCTTGAGCTGTGCTGGCTAAACCACACACTTCACAAGGCAATCAAGTGGCCTATACAGGGTGAAACTACTTGTACTACTACAAAGTGCCAATAGCCTACTGCTTGAAGCACACAAACAATACAACTATAAACTACAGACTACCACACAAGCTAATAATATAATACTAATAGAAAAGCACTTAGGGTACCACTACTAGCAGCTTGCTAAATAACAAAAGAATGCTGCTATACTCAACTACCAGAGGTCAGGAGCTCAGTTCACTTCAGATGTTGGTTACACACTGAAGAGAATACTCTCAACCTGCCTACTTATCCCTTGAGCTGTGCTGGCTAAACCACACACTTCACAAGGCAATCAAGTGGCCTATACAGGGTGAAACTACTTGTACTACTACAAAGTGCCAATAGCCTACTGCTTGAAGCACACAAACAATACAACTATAAACTACAGACTACCACACAAGCTAATAATATAATACTAATAGAAAAGCACTTAGGGTACCACTACTAGCAGCTTGCTAAATAACAAAAGAATGCTGCTATACTCAACTACCAGAGGTCAGGAGCTCAGTTCACTTCAGATGTTGTGACAGACAGTGACAGAGTGAGAGAGAGGCAGACAGTGACAGAGTGGCAGACAGACAGACAGTCACAGAGTGAGAGAGAGGCAGACAGGCAGACAGTGACAGAGTGAGAGAGAGGCAGACAGGCAGACAGGCAGACAGTGACAGAGTGAGAGAGAGGCAGACAGGCAGACAGGGACCTACAGACTTGCGGTTAGACAGTGTAAAGGATAAGGATAATTCCTTTAACAGGTCCGTTCATGAAAGTCCTTGCGGCCTTGTTTCCAATGAGGGCCTGTGAGCAATTAGGGGTTAAGAGTCTTGCTCAGGGACACATTTCATTTCATCGACACATTTGCTGGCCTGGCCTGGAATCGTACCTGGGGCAACCAGGGCCTCTGGCTCCGTAGGCGGGCTCACTAACCACTCAGCTATGGCCGCAGTACTGACTGAGCTATTGGATAGACAGGACGCTAACTACTCTAGATCACTGGTTCACATAACATTTACCAATAAATTTCATGTTATTGTTTAAAAATTGCACATGTCTGAATTATCAGGGTCATGTTTTGTACAATGCAATTCAAATGTAAACTCTGATGAGTGGGGTTTGAACCGTGGACCTTCGGCACATGAGGCTAACACTGTACTGATCAAGCTATTCAATCCACAGTCTTAATCAGTGAAAAAGGAGAATCCAACAAAACAAAACAAAAGAGAGAATGAAGTACATCATACATTGAAAATAACTACTCTCAATAAGCGTTTCATTTAACAATTGCACATTTATTCATTGATACAGTCATGTTGTGTGCAATGCAATTGAGGTGAAGTCTGCATGAGGTGGGATTTGAACCGGCAACCCTGTGGTTTCAAGGCAGATGATTAAGCCATTGGACCAACAGACCTGAATTGGTGAAAAGGAGCTCACAGATTTGGCAGACTTTCACGCAAATTGCTCAGAAATCGTGGGTTAAAATGTTTTTCAAACTGGTTAAATTGGGGTTTGAACCAGGGACCTACAGACTTGCGGTTAGACAGTGTAAAGGATAAGGATAATTCCTTTAACAGGTCCGTTCATGAAAGTCCTTGCGGCCTTGTTTCCAATGAGGGCCTGTGAGCAATTAGGGGTTAAGAGTCTTGCTCAGGGACACATTTCATTTCATTGACACATTTGCTGGCCTGGCCTGGAATCGTACCTGGGGCAACCAGGGCCTCTGGCTCCGTAGGCGGGCTCACTAACCACTCAGCTATGGCCCCAGTACTGACTGAGCTACTGGATAGACAGGACGCTAACTACTCTAGATCACTGGTTCACAAAACATTAACCAATAAAGATTTTTTTTTTCTGTCCTCGGAATGGAAACTAGTGAAAATAGTCGAACTACAAGCTCACAATGCGTTGCTATCTAAAAAGGTGTGAGATTGTAGATCGGCTATTTTCACAAGAAAGTATGTCATACATAAAAAACAACTACTCTCAAAAGCATTTCATGTTATTGTTTAAAAATTGCACATGTCTGAATTAACAGGGTCATGTTATGTACAATGCAATTTAAATGTAAACTGTGATGAGTGGGGTTTGAACCGTGGACCTCCGGTACATGAGGCTAACACTGAACTGATCAAGCTATTCAATCCACAGCCTTAGTTAGTGAAAAAGGAGAATCCAACAAAACAAAACAAAAGAGGGAATGAAATACGTCATACATTGAAAATAACTACTCTCAATAAGCGTTTCATTTAACAATTGCAAGTTTATTCATTGATACAGTCATGTCATGTGCAATGCAATTGAGATGAAGTCTGCATGAGGTGGGATTTGAACAGGCGACCCTGTGGTTTCAAGACAAATGATTAAGCGATCAAGCTATTGGACCAACAGACCTGAACTGGTGAAAAGGGACTTCACACACGACACACTTTCACGCAAATTGCTCAGAAATCCTGGGTTTAAATGTTTTTCAAACTGCTCAAAATTGCAGACAATCTAAGGGCGGAGCTTACTGGTTGTTACGACCCACCGGGTCTAGGGGAGTAGGAACGCAACAAGGCAAGATGGTTCAAGCCAAACTTAAGATTTTATTCACAGTAATCAAATGTATGGCATACAATCAGTGCAAAAGTAATGACTACACAGTGCTACCAGTGCTGTTAAGTGATCAGGGCGCGGACAGGAACCAAAGCAAAGAAACAAATAAAAGACAAAAGATCGCTTTCCTAAACACTAAAATAACCCCCAACTCTGACTTCCTAACTTAGTAATAAACAGCAATAAAAGAAAACCTAACTATCTGGCTACCCTACTCTTACTATCAAACATAAATACAAGGTGAATGGAACCTGCCCTCTACCTGGTGCTAAACAGTGGAATAGAAATAAATACCTACTTATACTACCTGCCCTAGATCACATTTCACAAGATGCACTTACTTAAGTAGCAATTGACACAATGAGGTTTAGACTGGATACAATGCTCTGTATATTAAGGTGATAGCTGAACTACTCCGTTGGGCACGCTGTCACTAGACTGTCGTGCATAGAGTGTTGGCTGGACTGACAGCGGCCTAGAATGAAGACATTGAATGGCTTTTGAAGAGTGGAGGGATGATGACGCGGAGCCGTGGAGTGGTATGCGCCAATAGGGGAGCGTTGGTGTAGAGTGCAGAGCTTGAGCCTGAAGCGCTCCCCACCAATCCTGGAGAAGGAGTCGCATCCCGAATCAGCATAGGATCAAACGAAAGACGAGGACGAGGACAAGACAGGCGCGCGCACACCTATAACAAACACATAACACAGATCCCTACACTAACACTCCTAGCACTCTTATCCGTAACACCCCCACCCTTAAGAAACAAACCACTCTGTTTGTTTAATACATTACATAAAATGTTTGTTTTATACGTTACATCAAAACACAAAATAAATATATATATAATATTTACAATACTACCTTATTCCAACACTACCCACTTAACCGCCCCACACCCTGGATAGAGCATCAGCCAATACATTTTCTTTCCCCTTTTTGTGCTTAATCTCCAAATTGTACTCCTGAACTATCAAAGCCCATCTCATGAGTCTCTGGTTGTGATTGTACATGCGTGACAAGAAAACCAGAGGATTATGGTCTGTGAATACAGTCACGGGTAGAGAACTGCACCCCACATACACCTCAAAAAATTGGAGAGACCACAGCAAAGCTAAAGCTTCCTTCTCAATAGTCGAGTACCTAACCTGGTGCTTATTAAACTTTCGCGAAAAATAGCACACAGGATGGTCCACTCCGTCAAAATCCTCTTGGATAAGGACTGCTCCAGCCCCGACAGCACTCGCATCTACTTCTAGTTTAAAGGGCCGATCGAAATTTGGAGCAGCGAGCACAGGAGCATTGCACATGAGTGATTTGACACTCTCAAATGCATGCTGACAATTAAAATCCCACACAAAATCTGATTTGGGACTAAGCAAGGTAGTGAGAGAATACACAACTGTAGAAAAAATTCTACAAAAACCACGATAATACCCCGCTAATCCTAAAAATCTACGGAGAGCGCGGCGCGTAAGAGGAACAGGATACTCCTTGATAGCAGCGACCTTGGCCTCTAGTGGACGGACTTGGCCTTGACCCACTTGTTTTCCGAGGTATGTGACTGTGGCTTTTCCAAACTCGCATTTGGCAAGATTCAAAGTTAAAGACGCCTGAGCTAAACGCTGAAACACTCGCTCTAACGTTTGCATGTGGTCTGCCCAAGTCGAAGAATACACAATGACATCATCTAGATAGGCATTACAGTTTGGTATGCCCGCTAACACAATGTTTATGAGCCGCTGGAACGTGGCCGGCGCATTGCGCATACCAAAAGCCATAACAGTGTATTGCAAGAAATAGTCAGGTGTTACAAATGCTGAGATCTCAGAAGCACGCTTCGATAATGGCACTTGCCAGTAACCTTTCAACATATCCAACTTGCTCACGTAGGAAGCGCTACCTAGATTGTCAATGCAATCTTCCATACGTGGCAAGGGATATGAATCAGGCACAGTTACATTATTCACCTTCCTATAATCAGTGATGAACCTAGGTGAACCATCCGATTTCAATTCGACCAGACAAGGGGAGCTCCAGGCACTTGTGCTGTGTTCCGCTAAACCATGCTTTAACAAATATTCAGCCTCACTTTTCATCATGGCCCGTTTAACCGGATTGGCACGATATGCGTGCTGCTTAATGGGTTTGGTTTGGGTGACCTCTATGTCATGTTTTAACACCGTGGTTTGGGTGGGAATATCACCAAATAGCGTTGGAAAACCATTAACCAAATGAACCACATCATTACGGTGCGCGTCAGACAGATGAGTGAGGTGAGAAGGCAACGCTCTTACCATCTCAGAATTGGGCAGACGCGCGCTCTGCTGCAGAGTAGGACGTAATACCAGCCCATCATCAACATCAGAACCAGTAGGTGTATCAGCCACAATCAATGCTGACACACCAGAGCAAACAGGTTTAGAAGGAACAGCACTGGAGTGACCCCTGGAATGATAACACTTTATCATATTAACGTGACACACTCTAGCTTTACGCCTCCTCTCAGGAGTGCTTATGATATAATCCGTGGCACTGAGCTTCTCAAGGACCTCGTATGGCCCTTCAAAACGAGCCGAAAGTGCCGAACCGAGAATAGGCAACAATACCAAAACCTTATCCCCCGGTTGAAAAAGTCGCGCGACCGCCGCTCGGTCATACCGACGCTTCATTCGAATTTGAGAATCAGAGAGCGCATCCTTTGCAAATGAGCAAGCCTGATGAAAACGCTCTCTGAACTGACTAACATAGTCCAGTACATTTTTCCCCGAACCTGGACTAGCAGACATGAATTGTTCTTTTAGAACTTTGAGAGGACCCCGAATAGTGTGGCCAAAAACAAGCTCAGCTGGGCTGAACCCCAATGACTCCTGTACCGCATCACGTGCCGCAAACAATACAAATGGTATTCCCTCATCCCAATTTCGCCCAGTTTCCAAACAGTATTTACGCAACATGGACTTCAGCGTTTGGTGCCACCGTTCCAGGGCCCCCTGGCTCTCTGGATGATACGCGCTGGAGACCTTGTGCGTAATCTGGAGTGATTTTAAGACCTGATTAAACAACCTGGACTGGAAATTGGTTCCTTGATCTGTTTGCAAAAATTTCGGTAAGCCAAAGATGGCAAAAAACTTGTGCAACGCCTTGATAACGGATTTAGCTGTGATGGTGCGCAACGGAATAGCCTCTGGAAACCGGGTAGCTGCACACATAATAGTGAGTAAATATTGGTTACCAGAGGATGTTCTAGGCAGCGGGCCAACACAGTCCACAATCACCCTCTCGAATGGTTCACCTATCACAGGTATTGGATAAAGGGGGGCAGGAGGGATAACCTGGTTAGGCTTCCCTACCAGTTGACACGTGTGACAACTTTGGCAAAACTTTGCAACATCAGATTTCATTCCGGGCCAAAAGAAATGTTTCAGGAGGAGGTTGTACGTTTTGGTGACACCTAAATGACCAGCCCACTTACTCTCATGGGCGACTGATAACACCTGCTGGCGGAAGGCTGTAGGTACAACAATTTGGAATACAGCGCTCCATTCTAACCCTACAGTAGCAAGTGATGTCCATTTACGCATCAATATATCCTGATCAAGGAAATAGCCTACCTGCTCACTCTTAACGGCGTCAGACGTCATCACCTCACTGAAACACTTCCTTAGGCTCGGATCACACTTTTGAGCGGCTGAAAGAGACTTTCGGGTAATCGGCAATTTGGGAACATCACCAGTTTCGGGAACCAGTGTGCTCGGTACTTTGTCCTCTTTTTTCACAGTGCTACTTTTAGCAACCTCAGATTTATTCCCCATATTTTCCTCTCTGAAAATTGGTCCAAGAACAGAATCTGACAAATCAACAACATCTCCTACTTTTCGTGCTTGTGCACGCGTAATTACGCACGCTGGGAACACAGTGGGGCGAGACTCAATCAAGCCATCAGGCACATAGTTAGGAGAATCCATTACTTCAAGTGGTGGAACCACCTTCCCACCCGCAATATCATTACCCATTAAGAATGAAATCCCTTGTATGGGCAACTCAGGGCAGACGGCAACAGGAAAAAACCCAGTGATCAATTTAGAATTCACATGTACCTGGTGTAATGCCCTTGGAACATACCCCATCTCTATGCCACGTAGCACAGTGCTGTAGCCACATGAGGTTTGATCAGTAAGTGGCAACACACCAGCCAGGATGATAGATTGTGAACCCCCTGTGTCGCGTAAAATGCGCACTGGCTGCTGATCATTAGCTTCCCCTGTCAGCGACACAAACCCATCAAAAGTGAACGGTGCAAAACATGCATCAGGATTCTCACACATCTCCATGGAACCAGGTTCTGTTTTAATCAACCCCATGCCTTGTGGCTGACCTGCACCTTGAGAAGACTGCTGCTGAGTCCCCCCACGTTTTAACTGCAAACAATTTGCAATGACATGTCCAGATTTGTGGCAATAATAACACTCCCGGTCATCCTTACGCGGAGGTGGTGACTTGGAAGTGCTATTATTAGCCGTAGAATTGAATCGAGGAGTATAAGTTTTCTCACTATGAGATGACGAGAACACAGTCTTGTGCGTGAGAACAAACTCATCTGCCAGAGTTGACGCTTTACAAAGTGACTCCACCTTCTGCTCATTTAGATACACCACAATGCGCTCGGGCACACATTTCTTGAACTCTTCAAGTAGAATTAACTCCCGCAGTGCATCAAAATCATTAACCTTACAGGAGGTGCACCATTTATCAAAGAGAATGCCTTTCTCTCGGCCAAACTCAACAAATGTTTGGTTAGATTTCTTGTGGTTTCTAAATTTCTGCCTATAGGCCTCAGGCACCAACTCGTATGCTTTTAGAATAGCTGCCTTAACAGAGTCATAATTCAGACTATCATCTAGAGGGAGAGCTGACACCACATCTCGAGCTTTGCCTTGAATTTTGCATTGAAGTAACAATGCCCAAACCTCTTTGGGCCATTTAAGTGCAGAGGCAATGCGCTCAAATGCACTAAAATAGCAATCCACCTCAGCCTCACGGAAAGTCGGCACCAACGCAACATGCTTAGAAACATCAAGGGTAGATGGAAAAGCGGAAGGAATATTCGAAGAAGATGCACCTGACTTAGATTGGGACCCTCTCAGAGCACCCACCTCAAGCTCCTTCATGCGCAAGGCAGTGTCTGCCTCTATTTCCAGCTTTCTTATTTTTAGCTGGTGCTCGAGCTGTGCTTGACGCATCTGCACTTTCTCATAAGAATCCACTTTGATTTGTGCAATACGGACGGTCACGTCATCTTTAGACCCATCTGGATCGGGCAGGGAGGGAGAATCACCACCCCTTCCTGCCTGTGGCTGTGCCTCAGCATTGTCCGCTGGGGCACCAGCGCCACTATGCACAGTGAGCTCTTTTAACGCATCGGCTTCGTCAGACAACATGGGCAACACAACCAGAATATCCCTCTCCACCAATCCAGCCACCACCAGAGTTTTAAGCTCCTCTTTACCTGCCGACTTAGACACCGTGATTTTGAAATGAAACGCTATATTGTGTAAGTCCTCTTTGCGACAATTATCAACTGCTTCCAATGATGGATTTTCAAGAAACTTATCGAGATTAAATGGAGCCATCCCTCTAATCCTATAGTCTAACAAACTTTACACAACCGTATGCCACTTGACTACTTACTTTGAGGAGAACAAAAACTTAAATTAACAGCTCAGGTTCAATAAAGCTGACGAGCCCCCATTATGTTACGACCCACCGGGTCTAGGGGAGTAGGAACGCAACAAGGCAAGATGGTTCAAGCCAAACTTAAGATTTTATTCACAGTAATCAAATGTATGGCATACAATCAGTGCAAAAGTAATGACTACACAGTGCTACCAGTGCTGTTAAGTGATCAGGGCGCGGACAGGAACCAAAGCAAAGAAACAAATAAAAGACAAAAGATCGCTTTCCTAAACACTAAAATAACCCCCAACTCTGACTTCCTAACTTAGTAATAAACAGCAATAAAAGAAAACCTAACTATCTGGCTACCCTACTCTTACTATCAAACATAAATACAAGGTGAATGGAACCTGCCCTCTACCTGGTGCTAAACAGTGGAATAGAAATAAATACCTACTTATACTACCTGCCCTAGATCACATTTCACAAGATGCACTTACTTAAGTAGCAATTGACACAATGAGGTTTAGACTGGATACAATGCTCTGTATATTAAGGTGATAGCTGAACTACTCCGTTGGGCACGCTGTCACTAGACTGTCGTGCATAGAGTGTTGGCTGGACTGACAGCGGCCTAGAATGAAGACATTGAATGGCTTTTGAAGAGTGGAGGGATGATGACGCGGAGCCGTGGAGTGGTATGCGCCAATAGGGGAGCGTTGGTGTAGAGTGCAGAGCTTGAGCCTGAAGCGCTCCCCACCAATCCTGGAGAAGGAGTCGCATCCCGAATCAGCATAGGATCAAACGAAAGACGAGGACGAGGACAAGACAGGCGCGCGCACACCTATAACAAACACATAACACAGATCCCTACACTAACACTCCTAGCACTCTTATCCGTAACACTGGTCAAAGTGATAGATATGTTCCTCATGAGTCAAGGCACATGTGTAAGCAAGTTTCATGGCTGTCGGCCAAACGAGGCATGACTTTTGCCTGTTTAAAGTTTGCATTTTCAAAAAATTGCTATAGCGCCCCCCTTTGACCAATTGGAGTAAGATTGGTTTCAGTGATACTTGGAATGACCCTCTACAATATTGCAAAGTTTCAAACAAATGTGAGTCTTCATGTATGTGTTAGGGGCAGACGAATAATTTTCAGAAAACTGCAATATTCATTGGCTCATAAAAGCTTAACGTTTTCACGTATGGAAAATCCGCTTGCTCACGTCTGTCGGTATAGGTCCAAAGTTCATGTGTAAAATGTTTTGTGCAGATTGCTCAAAAATCCCAGGAGGAGTTTGATTTTAACTGCTTTTCATATAATTCGAAATGGTGGGAGATCTAAAGGTCAGAGGTCAAAAGTCAGAGTGTGAAAGTTGTTAGGCATGAGGAGACGCATGTGTGTATCGAAGTGTCATGGATGTGGGTCAAACAGGGCATGAGTTGTACCTGTTCAAAGTCAATTGAGTAAAATAGCGCCACCCTTTGGCCGATAGTTGTGAGTTTCGTTTCTTCGCCGTTTGGCATAGCCCTCTACCATATTGCCGAGTTTCGTAAAAAGTGACCACGCGGTTAGGCCAGAACTGCCAAAAACGGCGGAAGAAGAAAGGCAAGAGATGCAATAAGGCTTCGAGAGCCTGATAGGCCTCGAAACCTTAAATATAGCTGCAAGCAGCAATAAGCGGTTTCGAGGGATAAGGCAGAGACAGGAAGAGGCAGGCAGACTCTCTCCTCTCCCTCTCTCTCTCTCTCCCCCTCTCCCCCTCTCTCCTTCTCTCCCCCTCTCTCCCTCTCTCCCTCTCCCCCCTCTCTCTCTCTCCCCCTCTCTCCCTCTCCCCCTCTGTCTCTCTCTCCCTCTCCCCCTCTGTCTCTCTCTCCCTCTCCCCTCTCTCCCTCTCCCCACACAGACAGACAGGCAGACAGTGAGAGAGTGAGAGAGAGGCAGACAGGCAGACAGACAGGAAGAGAGTGACAGAGTGAGAGAGAGGCACACAGACAGACAGGGAAAAGCACTTAGGGTACCACTACTAGCAGCTTGCTAAATAACAAAAGAATGCTGCTATACTCAACTACCAGAGGTCAGGAGCTCAGTTCACTTCAGATGTTGGTTACACACTGAAGAGAATACTCTCAACCTGCCTACTTATCCCTTGAGCTGTGCTGGCTAAACCACACACTTCACAAGGCAATCAAGTGGCCTATACAGGGTGAAACTACTTGTACTACTACAAAGTGCCAATAGCCTACTGCTTGAAGCACACAAACAATACAACTATAAACTACAGACTACCACACAAGCTAATAATATAATACTAATAGAAAAGCACTTAGGGTACCACTACTAGCAGCTTGCTAAATAACAAAAGAATGCTGCTATACTCAACTACCAGAGGTCAGGAGCTCAGTTCACTTCAGATGTTGGTTACACACTGAAGAGAATACTCTCAACCTGCCTACTTATCCCTTGAGCTGTGCTGGCTAAACCACACACTTCACAAGGCAATCAAGTGGCCTATACAGGGTGAAACTACTTGTACTACTACAAAGTGCCAATAGCCTACTGCTTGAAGCACACAAACAATACAACTATAAACTACAGACTACCACACAAGCTAATAATATAATACTAATAGAAAAGCACTTAGGGTACCACTACTAGCAGCTTGCTAAATAACAAAAGAATGCTGCTATACTCAACTACCAGAGGTCAGGAGCTCAGTTCACTTCAGATGTTGGTTACACACTGAAGAGAATACTCTCAACCTGCCTACTTATCCCTTGAGCTGTGCTGGCTAAACCACACACTTCACAAGGCAATCAAGTGGCCTATACAGGGTGAAACTACTTGTACTACTACAAAGTGCCAATAGCCTACTGCTTGAAGCACACAAACAATACAACTATAAACTACAGACTACCACACAAGCTAATAATATAATACTAATAGAAAAGCACTTAGGGTACCACTACTAGCAGCTTGCTAAATAACAAAAGAATGCTGCTATACTCAACTACCAGAGGTCAGGAGCTCAGTTCACTTCAGATGTTGGTTACACACTGAAGAGAATACTCTCAACCTGCCTACTTATCCCTTGAGCTGTGCTGGCTAAACCACACACTTCACAAGGCAATCAAGTGGCCTATACAGGGTGAAACTACTTGTACTACTACAAAGTGCCAATAGCCTACTGCTTGAAGCACACAAACAATACAACTATAAACTACAGACTACCACACAAGCTAATAATATAATACTAATAGAAAAGCACTTAGGGTACCACTACTAGCAGCTTGCTAAATAACAAAAGAATGCTGCTATACTCAACTACCAGAGGTCAGGAGCTCAGTTCACTTCAGATGTTGGTTACACACTGAAGAGAATACTCTCAACCTGCCTACTTATCCCTTGAGCTGTGCTGGCTAAACCACACACTTCACAAGGCAATCAAGTGGCCTATACAGGGTGAAACTACTTGTACTACTACAAAGTGCCAATAGCCTACTGCTTGAAGCACACAAACAATACAACTATAAACTACAGACTACCACACAAGCTAATAATATAATACTAATAGAAAAGCACTTAGGGTACCACTACTAGCAGCTTGCTAAATAACAAAAGAATGCTGCTATACTCAACTACCAGAGGTCAGGAGCTCAGTTCACTTCAGATGTTGGTTACACACTGAAGAGAATACTCTCAACCTGCCTACTTATCCCTTGAGCTGTGCTGGCTAAACCACACACTTCACAAGGCAATCAAGTGGCCTATACAGGGTGAAACTACTTGTACTACTACAAAGTGCCAATAGCCTACTGCTTGAAGCACACAAACAATACAACTATAAACTACAGACTACCACACAAGCTAATAATATAATACTAATAGAAAAGCACTTAGGGTACCACTACTAGCAGCTTGCTAAATAACAAAAGAATGCTGCTATACTCAACTACCAGAGGTCAGGAGCTCAGTTCACTTCAGATGTTGGTTACACACTGAAGAGAATACTCTCAACCTGCCTACTTATCCCTTGAGCTGTGCTGGCTAAACCACACACTTCACAAGGCAATCAAGTGGCCTATACAGGGTGAAACTACTTGTACTACTACAAAGTGCCAATAGCCTACTGCTTGAAGCACACAAACAATACAACTATAAACTACAGACTACCACACAAGCTAATAATATAATACTAATAGAAAAGCACTTAGGGTACCACTACTAGCAGCTTGCTAAATAACAAAAGAATGCTGCTATACTCAACTACCAGAGGTCAGGAGCTCAGTTCACTTCAGATGTTGTGACAGACAGTGACAGAGTGAGAGAGAGGCAGACAGGCAGACAGTGACAGAGTGAGAGAGAGGCAGACAGGCAGACAGGCAGGCAGACAGTGACAGAGTGAGAGAGAGGCAGACAGGCAGACAGTGACAGATTGAGAGAGAGGCAGACAGGCAGACAGGCAGACAGGCAGACAGGCAGACAGTGACAGAGTGAGAGAGAGGCAGACAGTGACAGAGTGAGAGAGAGGCAGACAGGCAGACAGGCAGACAGACAGACAGACAGACAGACAGACAGACAGACAGACAGTGACAGAGTGAGAGAGAGGCAGACAGACAGACAGACAGACAGACAGACAGACAGACAGACAGAGTGAGAGAGAGGCAGACAGACAGACAGACAGACAGACAGAAAGTGACAGAGTGAGAGAGAGGCAGACAGACAGACAGACAGACAGACAGTGACAGAGTGAGAGAGAGGCAGTGACAGAGTGAGAGAGAGGCAGTGACAGAGTGAGAAGAAGTGAACTTGCATTAATTAACAAAGTCATGATTTTTGTTCAGTGAATTATATTTTGACTGGTTAAATTGGGGTTTGAACCAGGGACCTACAGACTTGCGGTTAGACAGTGTAAAGGATAAGGATAATTCCTTTAACAGGTCCGTTCATGAAAGTCCTTGCGGCCTTGTTTCCAATGAGGGCCTGTGAGCAATTAGGGGTTAAGAGTCTTGCTCAGGGACACATTTCATTTCATCGACACATTTGGCCTGGAATCGTACCTGGGGCAACCAGGGCCTCTGGCTCCGTAGGTGGGCTCACTAACCACTCAGCTATGGCCGCAGTACTGACTGAGCTATTGGATAGACAGGACGCTAACTACTCTAGATCACTGGTTCACATAACATTTACCAATAAATTTCATGTTATTGTTTAAAAATTGCACATGTCTGAATTATCAGGGTCATGTATTGTACAATGCAATTCAAATGTAAACTCTGATGAGTGGGGTTTGAACCGTGGACCTTCGGCACATGAGGCTAACACTGTACTGATCAAGCTATTCAATCCACAGTCTTAATCAGTGAAAAAGGAGAATCCAACAAAACAAAACAAAAGAGAGAATGAAGTACATCATACATTGAAAATAACTACTCTCAATAAGCGTTTCATTTAACAATTGCACGTTTATTCATTGATACAGTCATGTTGTGTGCAATAAAATTGAGGTGAAGTCTGCATGAGGTGGGATTTGAACCGGCAACCCTGTGGTTTCAAGGCAGATGATTAAGCCATTGGACCAACAGACCTGAATTGGTGAAAAGGAGCTCACAGATTTGGCAGACTTTCACGCAAATTGCTCAGAAATACTGGGTTAAAATGTTTTTCAAACTGGTTAAATTGGGGTTTGAACCAGGGACCTACAGACTTGCGGTTAGACAGTGTAAAGGATAAGGATAATTCCTTTAACAGGTCCGTTCATGAAAGTCCTTGCGGCCTTGTTTCCAATGAGGGCCTGTGAGCAATTAGGGGTTAAGAGTCTTGCTCAGGGACACATTTCATTTCATCGACACATTTGCTGGCCTGGCCTGGAATCGTACCTGGGGCAACCAGGGCCTCTGGCTCCGTAGGCGGGCTCACTAACCACTCAGCTATGGCCCCAGTACTGACTGAGCTACTGGATAGACAGGACGCTAACTCCTCTAGATCACTGGTTCACAAAACATTAACCAATAAAGTTTTTTTTTTCTGTCCTCGGAATGGAAACTAGTGAAAATAGTCGAACTACAAGCTCACAATGCGTTGCTATCTAAAAAGGTGTGAGATTGTAGATCGGCTATTTTCACAAGAAAGTATGTCATACATAAAAAACAACTACTCTCAAAAGCATTTCATGTTATTGTTTAAAAATTGCACATGTCTGAATTAACAGGGTCATGTTATGTACAATGCAATTTAAATGTAAACTGTGATGAGTGGGGTTTGAACCGTGGACCTCCGGTACATGAGGCTAACACTGAACTGATCAAGCTATTCTATCCACAGCCTTAGTTAGTGAAAAAGGAGAATCCAACAAAACAAAACAAAAGAGGGAATGAAATACGTCATACATTGAAAATAACTAATCTCAATAAGCGTTTCATTTAACAATTGCAAGTTTATTCATTGATACAGTCATGTCGTGTGCAATGCAATTGAGATGAAGTCTGCATGAGGTGGGATTTGAACAGGCGACCCTGTGGTTTCAAGACAAATGATTAAGCGATCAAGCTATTGGACCAACAGACCTGAACTGGTGAAAAGGGACTTCACACACGACACACTTTCACGCAAATTGCTCAGAAATCCTGGGTTTAAATGTTTTTCAAACTGCTCAAAATTGCAGACAATCTAAGGGCGGAGCTTACTGGTCAAAGTGATAGATATGTTCCTCATGAGTCAAGGCACATGTGTAAGCAAGTTTCACGGCTGTCGGCCAAACGAGGCATGACTTTTGCCTGTTTAAAGTTTGCATTTTCAAAAAATTGCTATAGCGCCCCCCTTTGACCAATTGGAGTAAGATTGGTTTCAGTGATACTTGGAATGACCCTCTACAATATTGCAAAGTTTCAAAGAAATGTGAGTCTGCATGTATGTGTTAGGGGCAGACGAATAATTTTCATAAAACTGCAATATTCATTGGCTCATAAAAGCTTAACGTTTTCACTTATGGAAAATCTGCTTGCTCACGTCTGTCGGTATAGGTCCAAAGTTCATGTGTAAAACGTTTTGTGCAGATTGCTCAAAAATCCCAGGAGGAGTTTGATTTTAACTGCTTTTCATATAATTCGAAATGGTGGGAGATCTAAAGGTCAGAGGTCAAAAGTCAGAGTGTGAAAGTTGTTAGGCATGAGGAGACGCATGTGTTTATCGAAGTGTCATGGATGTGGGTCAAACAGGGCATGAGTTGTACCTGTTCAAAGTTGGTATTTTCAATTGAGTGCTACAGCGCCACCCTTTGGCCAATGGTTGTGAGTTACAGGCCTTTGCCGTTTGGCATAGCCCTCTACCATATTGCCGAGTTTCGTAAAAAGTGACCACGCGGTTAGGCCAGATCTGCCAAAAACGGCGGAAGAATAATAATAATAATAGTTAAAGTGTAGAGACGTAATAAGGCTTCGAGCCTCATAGGTCTTGAAACCTTAATAATAGTGAAAGTGTAGAGACGTAATAAGGCTTCGAGCCTTATAGGCCTCGAAACCTTAAAGATCTAACGTACGTGATAGACATTTTCCACATTGGATGAAGTGGCTTCAGGTGCTGCTCTTAATGGCTGAGGGCATCTTCTCTTAGTGGGGGCTGTACCAGACTGCCCTCTCCCCTATGAAAACAAAAGAAAAAGAAACTGTTAATTTTTTTTACTTATTTTCTAAATAAATTAAACAACATGTTGAACCAAAAACAATCATTTTGAAGGGGAAAAAGATCTAACGTAAGTGATAGACATTTTCCACATTGGATGTGGTGGCTTCAGGTGCTGCTCTTAATGGCTGAGGGCATCTTATCTTAGGGGGCGCTGTACCAGACTGCATTCTCCCCTATGAAAACAAAAGAAAAAGAAACGATGCTTAATTTTTTTTACTTATTTTCTAAATAAATTAAACAACATGTTGAACCAAAAACAATCATTTTGAAGGGGAAAAAGATCTAACGTACTTGATCGACATTTTCCACATTGGATGTGGTGTCTGCAGGTGCTGCTCTTAATGTGTTGCTGCTTAATGGCTGAAGGCATCTTCTCTTAGGGGGGGCTCTACCAGACTGCATTCTAAATTAAACATGTTGAACCAAAAACAATCAATTTGAAGGGGAAAAAGAACGTACGTGATATTTATATCCTAGTTGCAAAACTGGATATGGGTGTTCTTTTGTTGGCCTACCATCCGGGAAGTGTACTCCACACACCTTAAGATGGAATAAAGAAAAGATTAATAGTAAATACTGGTACCACATATAACTCAACAATACATAAACTATTGTCCACTAAATGGTTTCATGTCATAGACTTTCATAGGAAGCTCATCAACATTCAGCCACTGTTGTGACTGAGTCAACAGTCACTCTGTTCATTTGGTTCCATTTACACCCTGACAGAGTTGTGTAGGTTGGGGCAACGTTTTATAAAATTGAAAAGAATATATTATTTTATTATTATTATTATTTTCAACTCCAGACCTTTTAAAATGTGTACACACTAAATGCATTTGTGTATCCCCTGTTACATAAGTGGCTGAATACAACATAAAAACAGTAGTGTTTGTGTTCATTAGACTGCCATAGTTTTATCAAATAAGGTACTATTTAATCACAATAACGCCACAGGTGGTTTATTTTTGCACACACAAGAGCAGCAGCTTAGCATACTACTAACAATGATGTTATTAACGTTAGCTGAACTTAGATAAGATAACATGTTTCAACCATGTAGCTCTGGTCCATAGCGTTAGAAGGAGTTCTCCTTAACGCCATGGTACTTTGCCTGCATACCAACGGGATCGCAGGCTGCTCAGCCTCTCGTCTCGAGTAATAAAAAATACACTTTGGCTACTCACCAAAACAAAGACAGTTTTAAGATGTTGAAAACATACTCTACTTAGTGGGAACACTTGGAGCCCCCCACCTCACGTCTAGAATACACTTTTTGGACAGAAAATAAATATTTCACCGGAAGGAAAAAAATTTTTTAGTTACTCCACCGCTCCCCCTACAGATCTGGTCAATGGAATATTTCCATTGACCAGATTTTTCCTTCGGTTAAATACTTTATTTTCTGGGCAAAAAGTGTATTTTAGACGTGAGGTGGGGGGCTCAGAGTGTTCCCACTAAGGAAAGTAGGCTTACAACATCTTTAAACCGTCTTTGTTTTGGCGACTAGCGAAAGTGTATTTTTTTGTTTTACTACAGAGGAGAGGCTGTGCTACCGCGGGTGTTCGGGCAAAGGCTAGAAGGTCTCATAGCGTTAAGGAGAACTCCTTCTGACGCTGTGGGCCAGAGCTAGGGCTACTTAGCAGCTGCTGCATGCTAACATTAAGAGTGAGTAACTAACCAAAAGTTTCCAAAACTTACCACGCTGTTCTTTGTGGGAACAAAGTCCTTTAAGTTCACATTTTTTATCCACTTTTGGCGAACATCTTGGTCCTCTCCACTCTCACGCCCAGGGAATCTGTGCAAGCCATAGGGCCTGAGGCACAGACAGTTGTCATGAACTTTAGGCTTGTGTGTTTCACATTCCGTTTCTCTCCAAAGTTGCATTTGTCCACTGCTGTTGGAGCAGCCATAAACAACACAAGTGCGTCCCGACTTTCTGTACATCTTTAGTTAGTAGTAAAAAGCAGGTAAAAAGAGTAACTTGAGCAGTCAGTGACTGCACCTGACTGACACCGTACTCAGCGTAGTAGCAGCTGACTGATATTGACACCGCAGTAATGGCGGCGCTACCTAAAGGGGGCGGAGCCATACCTACAGGGGAGCGCTCTGTGGATTCGTGTATACACTCTATGTTCTGGGGACTGTACGAGCAAAAAGAGGGACGGGTCAGGAATTAATTCATAAATGTAAGTTTGCTCATCCTGGCGCTTCATTCACTATTTCAGGAATAAATGGCTTTGCACAACAATGTTACTGTATATATGTGCACTGGCCATATAGCACAGTACAACTATAAAGATAATGATGTGGCCATCCACATTGATGAATTGTCTGTTCTTATATTCTGTATTATTCTATACCTTTATATTATGCATGTACTGTATATTTTCATCCACGGCTCTGGTCCAGCTGTATGAAACGTCATAAGTGATCCCAGAATTTGCCGTCGCTTTGAAATGACGCTAGAGTGCGTTACGAACCTGTGAGGCTAACGGGTCGACCACTCCGATCTTGCATTTAATCCTCTCCTTCTCGCAGGGGCGGGGCTTAGGCACGAGTGGAGGACGCGAGGAGAGTGAGCGAGTGACCGAATTTGGGGGATTGGAATTCAGCTTATGGCTGCGGGAGGTGTTTCCTAGAGGCTGGATCGTTGGGCTTCAGCTGGCCACGCTGCCCATGGCGTGTGCGTGTGCGTCTCCTCAGACTCAACCAAAGCTGGCATGTTGGGCTTCAGTTTAGCTGTCCTGTTATGCACCAGTGCAGGTATGTGTCTCTTCTCTATCTGTTGGATAATCGCCTTTATATGCTATTCTAGTCTTGAACTTGACCGTGCAGCCGCTTGTTGTCATTTTAGCCCCTGTGTGCTGCTACAGCATTTCCTGCTGGGGTTCCCCTAAACCTGCCGTGGGTCGCCTTAGACGACCCGGTCGCTGCTGCTGTGGGCATGGCGACTGTGCGCTCTGCCCTTGCAACCATGGTAGGTTGCTGTCTGTCGTCATGTCTTTGTTTCTTTATTGAATGTCAGTATTATTAAGTTAGTAGGTTAACACGGCCGCTTGTTATTTCAGGGCCGGATAGCTACACTAACTGCTGCTTTACCGGTTGTGGTTTTACCACTCCTTGAGAACCATCTTAACTCTACACACCACTCGTCTTCCCATTCATAATACGGTCGGCCGTGACGTGGAGCGAGGGTGACTCCACGGCGACCGTGCGGCTTAATACTGCCTATGCCCTTACATGTGATTATTGTTTATTTCGTTATTTTCTGAGGCTACCGGGCAAAGAGGCCCATGACAGACTGCATCCTGATCTTTAGTGTTTGAGCATTTGTCATTCTTAATATATTTCACTGCCAGTCATTTAACTTACTGTTTGTATTACAGGCCTGATGCTGGGGATCCATGGTGCATGGGAACAGGAACAGGTGACGGCCGCCCAGTGGTTGTGGTATACCCCCCCCCCCCCTGTGCTTTCCGTTTAATTCATTTATTTTGGTTTGCTGTGATACATTGGGGTTCCCCCCTCCCTGGGTCGGTCAGCCTGCCCATATTCCCCCTTCCCCCCAGCATTGGCCATATAGCACAATATGTTTTATTGTTAACTTATTATTATTACTCTGTTTTCATAATTTATTGTACCCGAACTGTATGAGGAGTAATGCATGTTGCAGGTGGTTTACTTCAGCTAGATTCCTCGAAACTATTTCCTAGGGCGCAATCCCCTAGGTGGCGTAGTTGGCTATACCTTAATTTATACCGCCCTGTTACATAAAGAAACACATGATCAACAAATAACACAAAAGAAAGGACACCCACCCCTACACTACCAAGACTGCAACCCACGTTAACATTGACACTTGCAGATCTAAAACAGACAGACGGATGGATGGACGGACAGACAGACACCTCACATCCATGGTGTAAAACAGACACGTGTTATGTTTTGCTACAAATCAAATCCTGCAAAGTTTAGACAAAAACACATGCACATACACCATAAACTGTAAACCTTCATCAAGTCACATTACAGTGAAGCCACTTCAACTGTAGATTTATTCTTGTATTTATGGTAGAGTGGAGCTTCTTGATAATATGTATGCACAGTATGATATATTGTGTCTCCTACCGAAACCGCTGCCTACTGGTTCGCTGGTCATAAAATGATTGGCTTGTGACAAAAGCAAAAAAATATCCATGAATTCAAGTCTCCATAGGGTGACTAAACAATAGAAAAAAAGGTGAACAGTTTTTGTGTGAACTATCCCTTTAATGGTCATTCATCCTGACCTGTGGATCCAGATGTAAGGGTAAACACAGTGTGGAGAAAGGACATCCTCCTGCTTTTTGAATATATATAAAGTAATTGAAACCCCAAAATGTATCTAAATCATAGTGATAGTATTTACTATACATGATAAACTAATGAATGTTCCTCTGGGCTGTAATTAGAAACACAGTTTGATGACTTTTCATGAACAATCATGACAATTAAGTATTTCCTTGGTAAGATAATAAACAATGACCACTTAAATAATTGAATATTTATTTGATACGACAGAGATATAAAGTATAATAAAGAAATGAACCTGACCAGAAGGTCAGTCTCCCGAAAGAGGATACAAAGAGGATACAATCTCCCTAAAAGGATACAAATCTAACCCCATGGATACATATTAACCAAACGGGCCTGATACAGTGTTTAGGCTCTCTTACATTCCTCATTGCTATGAACACTACACAGGTGTACTTTCTATCAGCCTGTTAACTGTCTCTGATACAACACCCATTCATATTCATAACAATGTGAGATTATAATGAACCAACTCTAGAGTCATGAGAATGAAGCTGAAAGTAAATGAATAATACAATGAATAGACGGGCAATTACAGACAATCATAGAATGTATTGCTGCCACAGTCTTGGTCTTCAGAGGATACGTCCCTGGCAGTACTTGAAACGGAAGCGACAATCCCTGTCAATACAAAACACAGCATAGTAAATTGAATGACCACGTGCAGCCAGTGGTGGAAGAAGTACTCAGATATTGTACTTCAGTAAAAGTAACAATACCACAATATAATAATTACAAGTAAAAGGCCTGTGTTCAAAATGTATCGGCATCAAAATATACTTAATGTACCGAAAGTAAAAGTACTAAAATGTGAGCAGGCCTGGTGTTTCGGGCATCAACTCGCGAGATGAGAAACGGTAGAAACTAAGCAAAATAACTTTTTTTTTTTTTTGGCTGATTTTCGTTTTTTTCCATAATAACACAGTTCGAATGTCGAGCAAGCTTTCAATCCCAACAGATATCCGTTTTAACGTCATTAAATGGTTAAATTTGTATAGTAAAGTAGGCTCCTATTCTGCTAGTCTGTGTGCTTGTTTCTTGTGGGTCCTGTGGGCGGAGAGTTTGGTAGAGAGTTGCTAACCCGAGAGGTTTCGATTGGTCATAGCTAGGCATTGTACTCCGGTTACAAGCCTAATCCCCGCCCATCAGTTTCGCTCCTCTCTGTGGTGGTGTAAAGTTACTAAGTACATTTACTCAAGTACTGTACTTAAGTACAATTTTGAGGTATTTTACTTTACTGGAGTAATATCCACCGGGTGAATATTCAACCTGAGGCTGAAACTAACTTCACCACGGTGGACCCTGGTCCAGAGCGTTAGTGAGTTCCCTCTAACGCCCTGGAAGACTCAAGAGTAGTGAAAATAAACAAAACCATTTCGCTACTCACTGAAACAAAGGCTGTTTTGTGTTGTTGAAAGTCTATTCTCGGAGGTGGGAAGCCTCTCAGCACCCCAGCTACTCTGTAAAATACACTTTTTGGGCAGAAAATGTCCGCAAGACGGAAATTATTTTTATTTACTCCACAGTGCCCTCTACAGATTTGGTTAATGGTAAGTTCAAATTGTCCAGATCTGTAGAGGGCGCAGTGGAGTAAATAAAAATAATCTCACTAACGCTCTGGACCAGGGCTAGGAAGCGGCCAATTGCGTTAGTCTTTTTCGGGACAGAATCTAGTTGTATAAACAATATAAGATTGTAGCGAACACAGCAGCTAGGTGAGGTCAGCCCCAGCTAAACAACAGGCCGCTCGACGTTCGTATGGAAGTATTTCACTGAAGATGTGGCCAAAACAACAGTGGAGTAACGAGGCTAGGAGCTTTAGCATTGTTAGCTCGTCGCCAAGCGTCATGGCAGAACGTACACCTGGTGTTTGCATTTCTCCATTTACAACTCGTACATAAACGTTCAGATTTCAAATATAAAGTTCTTATCTCATGACCACGGGTGTTATAATTATGTACGGGCCCTCATAAGTACCCTTATCTTCTGTATTGTTAAATAAAAAGCATTTTGATCCGATTGATGGCCATCTCCGTTTTTTTTTTCAACTACGCGGCCGTATCGGTTGGGGGGGGTATTGCACTCCTGATACGTTATAACTCTATGAGAAAATGGCCGCCGATCGGATTAAAATGCTTTTTATTGAACAATATGGAAGATACGGGTACTTAGACCCACCCGAAGTGAATGGTAACATCCGTTGTCATGAGGTAAGGACTTTATATTTGAAATCTGAACGTTTCTGTAGATGTACGGGTTGTAAATGGAGAGTGCAAACACCAGGTTGGAGTTAATCCAGGACCTAGCTTGTGCGTGTCTTTATCATTAGTAGGTAAACCTCGACTATAGTCGACTACCAGTGGGTCAAATTTAGTGGTGGAAGAAGCACTTGGTGGTAGCAACACCACAATATAGAAAGTAAAAGGCCTGTGCTCAAAATGTTACGTTCAAGCAAAGTAAAAGTACAAAAGTATTGGCATCAAAATATACTTAAAGTACCTAAAGTAAAAGTACTCAAATGTTTGAAAATAGCTGATCTACAAGCTCACAACACGTTGCAATGCGCATTGTGAGCTTGTAGAGCGGCTATTTTCAAATAGCCTATGTATAAAATACCTAAAAAAATGTACTTAAGTACAGTACTTGAGTAAATGTACTTAGTTGCTTTCCACAGTAAAAATCCGAAAATGGGGGAGTGGTTAGAGGAGTGGCTAGGTTGAATAAATTACCCATTGTTCACGCCCATTACCTGGAGCTGAGAGGTGCTAGAAAGTGGAAATTCTTTACAAGGGATTATCTCAGTTTAGACTATTAAAGATGACAAGATTCAAATGATCACATCTTCTTCAAATGTGTTCCAATTTCAATGAATGATACATCATATGAAAGCTTATATTCTGTACTTCAACAATCTGTAATAAAATGAAAAATGAAAAATGCCCCCTTGCTGCCTAAAGCACTGTACCCGCTCACAAATGTTTGAAAATAGCCGATCTACAAGCTCACAACGCCTTGCAAAGGCGACGCGGTGCGACATGTTGTGAGCTTGTAGATCTGCTATACTTTCAAAAGATTTATACATTTGAAAACTTAGTACATTCTGCATATTGAGTACTTTTGCTTTTGGTCCTTTAACTCAGTCTTTTTGTTTTTTTACGTGTTTTTCCACATGGGGGGGGGGGGGGGCTAGAGCAGCTCTGGAATCACCCACGGTGACTCTGAGAAGGGAGGGACAGATGTATCACCCTGCCAAAAAACATGGCTCCCCATCCGCTTCCGTTCTATCTCCTTCTCTAAAACCACTGTAGCTCCGAAACTTTTTACATTGGAGATAACGACTCATTTTGTACGATCGCTGCGCCATTGTGACTCGCGTGAGAGATATTATCGTTCCAGGCGTTAGCCAGGATCATCGTGCACCCTGCACGCATGCATTGTTTCACATGGATTGCTCGTCGTGGAGTCTACAGCTTAAACAGCGCAGCGCAGCGCAGCGCAGCGGAGCGGTGAGATTTATGGCACCGAACGTAATCTGTTAGTATAAAATTCTGGCACCGAATGTGTTAAGTATATTTTGATGCCAATACTTTTGTAATTTTACAATTATTATATTATGAATAACGGACTTTCAACTTGTAACAGAGAATTTCTACATTGCAGTATTGATACCTTTACTTAAGTAAAAAACCTAAGTTCTTTTCCCACAACTGATTGGCTTCAGTTCAAGTACAAGTCTCAAACATTGTTTTGTTATCCGTGACATCGTAGAAACAGAGTTTTCTGGATATCTTTGCCTGCTTTTCAGATGGTTGGGGTCGATGTAACATGATTTACCAGTTGGATTGTGGACATCTATTTCATTTAACGTTCACTAAACACATGTAGATATTTCTCTCCTCTCTCTGCCTGTGTGTGTGTGTGTGTGTGTGTGTGTGTGTGTGTGTGTGTGTGTGTGTGTGTGTGTGTGTGTGTGTGTGTGTGTGTGTCACAAACTAGACCTGTTCTATACTGAAAGTGACCTTAAATGACTTCTGATGTGAATTGGTGCTATATAAAATAAGGCGAATACAATGGTAGTCTAGAGCCTCCTAGTGTCACCAACACCTCCTGCAACATCTCACCTAACCCGGCCTGGCATTGGCCGGACTGATGCCGTGGATTCACTCACATACGTTCCATGTGTGAGTGGATCCACGTCGTCGTCGGTCTGGCTAGTGCCAGGCCTAACCCTAACCCCCAATTAGCACTGTCTCTAACTACCCTCAAGAGACAGTGGGGGCAGTAGCATGCCACTTGGACACAGGCCGGGGTCTGATCAGCCTCGGTCGGGTCGCCTGATGGAGGGTGTCTGTTGCAAGACCTGAAACACCCATATTTTATTAACTGTAGGGGAAACTACATAATATTTGTAATAATGAATGATAAAGAACAACATTGCAGTTAGAGAGACAAAGAAAAAAACTACGTGTGGCTGTACTTACTCCTTGCCATTATCGTGGTCACTGTACACGCCTGTCAAGAAGTTTCCTCCAGGAACATTCCAGGAGAAATACTGGTCCCAGTTGTTCACCCAGTGTGTTTCTTGGCATCCATGTGTTTGCAGTCGAGGGGACTTACAGCACTTAAACTCCCATCTGAAATGATATTGTATTTATTTATTTATTCATTGGAAGTGGCTGGGGGGGGGGGTTGTCCATCCATTCCATTTTTTTTTCTCCCTTTGTTTTTTTAGATTTATTTTTCATTGTCATTATTCCAATTAGCCCTCCCAACACATTTCTGCTCCGGGTGGATGTAACGTCTCGCACGCACGCACGCACGCACGCACGCACGCACGCACGCACGCACGCACACACACACACACACACACACACACACACACACAGTAGCTGCCGATATTGCTAATTAAATAGTCATTTGTATAATACCCTAATGCTAAGGCCTTTTATTTCATGCCAGCTTTTCATGCAACTGTTCTTACCGTCTGTCTTCGTGGCGATTGCTGTGATAAGTCTTTATCCCAGTGATGACAAAGTCGTCAAGACAGTTGAAATTCACGGGACGATCAAGATTGTTGACCGAGCCTGACCAGGAACACTCATTGAAGGTCACAGCTGCCTTGCATTGGACAGTGTAGCGTCGATCATCATGACGGTTGTCGTGATAGCTTGGAAAGAAATGAAAGTGATGGAATGATCATTAATGCAAACTGCCATTATTTAAGTGATAATAGTTAGATATTATCACTTCTAAACATACTGTTAGCGTCCTAATAAAAACCTTTTTCAAAAACATGTCTAAAAAATAAAATAAATGTCATGGTTTAAAACTGGTCTAAATGTAGACGTTTATATATGGTTTTGATTTAAACGTCTAAATCTTGGCTAAATTTAAACTATGCTGTATAATGATCCATGGCTATTCAAATAGTTTTTGTCCAATAATTGGAGATCAGTTATGCAACTTACAGTTGTTTTTTTAATCGATATTTATGGAATAATGCTTTAAATTCAGTCGGCTAAATTCGGTCTACATTATAGACCGATTCTAGACCAGCTAATTTAGGTCTAAAAAAAAACTGGACGTCTAATATTCGACTATGGCTCACTGGGTTGATACTATTAACAATGAAATGATGCTTCGATGTGCGTGTGTGTGTGTGTGTGTGTGTGTGTGTGTGTGTGTGTGTGTGTGTGTTGCGTGTGTTGCGTGCGTGCGTATGTCCTCATTTATTTATTTATTTCTGTACCTTGAGATGTGGGAAACAGCTTGGCCATGTGAACATTGACGAGTCAAAACTCGGTTCCAGTTGTTGTCCCATGCTGTCACTCTTTCTCCAACTGTAAACATGTTTCAGAGACGATTGATTAAAAGTCTCATTAGGCGCTCGGGTGGCGCAGTGGTGAAGTCACTGCCCACCACCATGGAGGTTGTGGGTTCGAATCCACTGTGGTGCATATGGCTTTGTCTAGCGTCTACACGAACACAATTGGCCCATGTTCGGGGGAGGGAAGCCGGGCGGGGAGGGTGATATCTGTCATTGCACATACTCCTACGGGCTGAGGCGGCACCTGTCAGCGGGGAGTGTTGGGCGGGAGGAGTAGGACAAAGGCTCATACGTCCTCCTGGTGGGGGCTCCTCACTGGTAGGTGAGTCAGTTTGATACAACAGCAGTGACAACACATAAATGTGTGTGGGGAGGAATTCATTGGCATAACGACTAAATTGGGGAGAAAAAGAGGTAAAAAAAATGTGCTCCTCGGAGCACAGGTCTCCGCCAGGTCAGGTAGGTTATTGTGGCCTCATGGCGGCGCTATAATAGGCCAATGTGAAAAGGGTGCCATTTCTTCTTATAGGCCTTGCACGGCAATCGGACACTGCATTCATGATTTGAGGCATTTTGTTTAAAAAAAATGTTTTGCTAAATTAGACCTGCTGGTGGCTCTATAACAGGCCAATGTTAAAAGGGTGGCATTTGTTCCTCATCATAATGTGAATGTGCGTGCAAAGTTTGACCGCAATCGGACGGTGCGATGTTTTGTGGAATTTTGGAGTGGAGCTATAAAAGGCAGATGTGAAAAGTGCAGGGCAAAGGTTTTTTCCTTGACCTCTAGGGAGTGCACATACAAAGTTTTAGACAGATTGGTGCAGTTATAGGTAAAAACACTAATCGGCCTGTTATAGCGCCACCATGAGGCCGATTAGATTTTTTTCAAGTGGCATTTCTTCCTCGGCATAGTGGAAACATGCGGCAAAATTCACGGAAATTGCATGCTGTGTTCATGATTTGAGGCATTTTGTTCAAAACGGAGCACTCCTGCAAACTTTGGAAGCCATTTTTAGCCAATCAGGATTGAATATGAAAAATCTGAAAGACCTGTTTCGTTTAACGACTATAGAGATACGTTGTACTGATAATTTTCCACTGTGAGATTCTCAAGGTACTTACACACGAGAGTGTGACGAATAAAATAAAAATGTGGTTAATCAAACTATGAATTTGCTGATATGTCTCATTCATACAGGTTGATGCTTTTATTAAAATCAACCTTGTTTTGCTAAATAATTAAGTGGCTTTATCACCACGTAATATTCACGTTCTGGGTGGATGTTCTCATGATACAAACAGCAGTTTAAAGTAATGTGAATTATTCACATGAAACACTTTCCCTGGACTTTTAGGCATCGAGTTCAGAGCTCAGAAGCCTTGGCAGCAAAAGCTCGGACCACCATTGGTTCTGGACTCAGAGCCACATTGGTTTTTAATTTTCAGTCTCGGCATATACAGTCCACCTTACACTTTAAAAGTTTAAAATGTTGTAAAAGTTTTTTAACAGAGCCCAAAATCTGTTACAAATTCAAGAGCCCAAATTCTAATGAAACTATCTCAAAATGTGTGTTGTGCGATATATATATTTTAATTAGATGCAATACCGATTAAAATGCTATTAAATAATAACATTTGAAAACAAATTAATTAACATAAATAAATCTCTCTTAAAAAAAAAAAGAAAAAATACCAAAACTAGAAAAAGTGCTCCTCGGAGCACAGGTCTCCGTCATGTCAAGTAGGTTATTGTGGGGCAGCAATGTTTGGAATTCGCCAATCAGGATGGAATTAGAAAAATCTGACAGAACCATCTTGATCACTTGACTACAGAGATAATGTGTACCGATTTGCATGATGTTTGGACAACATTTGTAGGGGGTAATATAAAAAAGAAAAGTGTTGCAAAAATCTGCCTCCAAGTGGCGCTATAATAGGGCAATGTTAAAAGGGTGGCATTTGTTCCTCAACGTAGTGCGAATGTGCGTGCAAAGTTTTACTACAATGGGACGCTGCATTCATGATTTGCAGCATTTTGGCGACTCCTGCAAAACTTTAGATGTCAATCTTAGCCAATCAAGATGGAATATGAAAAATCAAACAGATCCGTCTTGATCACATGACTGTAGAGATCATGTGTACCAATTTGCGTGAATTTTGTATTAAATCTGAAGGCTTAATATCCAAAAATGTGTTTTACATAAGTCGGCCTCCTGGTGGCGCTATAAAAGGCACATGTGAGAAATGCAGGGCAAAGGTTTTTCCTTGGCCTCTAGGGAGTGCGCAAATAAAGTTTTACACAGATCGGTGCAGTTATAGGTAAACACGAATCGGCCTGTTATAGCGCCACCATGAGGCTGATTTGAAAATGTTCAAGTGGCATTTCTTCCTCGGCATAGTGGGAATGTGCGTGCAAAATTTCACGGACATTGCATGCTGTGTTCATGATTTGAGGCATTTTGTTCAAAACAGAGTACAAACTTTGGAAGCCAATTTTAGCCAATCAGGATGGAATATGAAAAATCTGAAAGACTTGTTTCGTTTAATGACTATAGAGATACTGTGTACCGATTTGCAGGAGTTTTGGACAAAATCTGTAGGAGTACTGTCCAAAAATGTGTTTTGCACAAATCGGCGTCCTGGTGGCGCTATAAAAGACCCATGTGCAGAGGTTCTGCTCTGGCATCCAGGGAGTGTGTGTGCACAGTTGCGATGCAATCAAGCCAACGGTGCCAGAGATTAGCTGTACACAGACAGAATGGCGGACGGACGGACGGACGGACGGATGGATGGACGGACAGGGGGTAAAACATACTCTCGCCAGGCCGAAAGACAATAAGACGTGCACATTTGCACTTTCTTAAAGATAAAGATTATAATGTGGTCACTACAGCAATGTAGGACCTCCTTCCAGGGATTTTGTATTATGGATCAACCACCTCCATAAAACTCATTGAAATAGGCTGCTAGTCATCAACAATCATCTTCTTTTGGCTCACTGTAATGTATCTGTTACTTTGGGAATAATCTGAAATGATTACCCATCATAAAAGGGAAGCTGCATTCTAATTGTAAAAAACAAACAGAATATATAATAATAAATAATAAATAATAAATATAATACTAAATTGTTCTTACCTGTCAGAAGGATGAGGAACAGAGGCAGAGACAGCATCTTGTTGTCACCAACTCTTCAGGGAGAATGTAACCACAGCGGGCAAACATGACAATAGACATTTTTTGAGTGTGTGTAACACACTCCTATAAACAGCCTGCAAAAAAAGGGAGGAGTTAGGGCCTTATAAGGCATTAAATGGGAGGAGTAAGGGGCGTGCACTCGCGTTCATATTTATACCCCTTGGAAAGGGGGTGTGTCTTTAAAAAAAGACAAGGCCCAGGCAGAGCCCGTCCACCGATTGGTTGTGATATTGCCCTGACAACCAACAACAACCAATAGAACCCACGACTGTCCCTTCGGGCTATAGAATCTATCCACCTGGAGATCCTACTGACGGTGTCCAGAATCACTGCGCCACGGCAGCCTACTCACGCACAAAATATATGACACAAAAAATTAATGGTAAGTATTTCCTACAGAAAATACTCAAAAAATCTGAACTAACCCTTTTAGTAAAAAAATGTAATACTTTTTCCACCACTGCTCATAGTCAGAGATGTTACTGTAGAACTCATAAATACATTCGCTGGTGCAACGTCAGTTACGCGCTCTGGTCAGAGTGACACACACTTACTTCCTGTAAATAGACTAAAAGATAAAACTAGTGTTCACTAATCATATACATATTAGGCCTACAAGATGCTCTTATTTTGAAATTGTGTGTGTGTGTGTGTGTGTGTGTGTGTGTGTGTGTGTGTGTGTGTGTGTGTGTGTGTGTGTGTGTGTGTGTGTGTGTGTGTGTGTGTGTGTGTGTGTGTGTGTGTGTGTGTGTGTGTGTACCCAGTGCTGGCCCTGAGGAATTTGACCCCCCCCCCCGACACACACACAAACACCCATAGCCTATTATTTAATAATAAATAAGGCTATTTCACAAACACAAATAACTAGGACACCGTGTAAATTACAAGAGCCAAATTACAATTTGCAATTTTGGCACTTAGCAGACGTGATTTACAGTAAGCAAGATAAACTTGAGGTAATACATCAAATGCATAGTGTAGTGCCTCAGTAATCTAGGATCATAGATAAACCAATAACCTATCCATCAGTCTAAACATTATAGTAATATCAAAAAATTAAGAAATTATGTACATTGAAACTATACACACACTTAGGATGCCAGGTCAACAATGACCTGGCATCTATCTAATTAAAATGCTATCTAATTTAATGTTTTAGGCTAGAGCATTTAAAACAAAACTATTATATATTAATAGTAATGTCGTTGCCATTCACATGGCACGTGGCCGTTGCATGTGCATTATGCAAGCATGTTTGTGTCATGTTCTACTTTGCTCTACCATGAAAATAATAAACCGGTTTCTACACATACCTAGCTACACTGCACGCACACACGGATGCACGCAGACACACAGACAGACACACACCGGAGCGAGCAACAATATGGACCGTGGTGGCAAAAGCTCATAAGTGAGGCTTTACTACAAAACAGAACCCAACGAAATGGGAAAGGGCCGGAACAGAGACGTCCCAAAGTTCTTAAGAATTAATTTACATTTGTGTGGTGGTGGACTGGTGGAACTGGTGGAAATGATGTACATTGAAACTATACAGACACTTAGGATGCCAGTTCAACAATGACCTGGCATCTGTCTAAATAAAATGCTATCTAATTTAAAAAAAATAGGCTAGAACATTTAAAACAAAACTATTATATATTAATAGTAATGAATTTGTAATGGGCATAGATAGAAAGGTGTTTTATTATCTCCTGGCATGGAGAGAGAGAGAGAGAGAAAGAGAGAGAGAGAGAGAGATAAAAGACCTCTGAAAGTCTTATCAAAGAAATGTAACTTAACGTGCTGTACGGCAAGTCGTTGCCATTCACATGGCACGTGGCCGTTGCATGTTATGCAAGCATGTTCTTGTCATATTCTACTTTGCTCTACCATGAAACTAATAAACCGGTTTCTGCACATACCTAGCGATTAATGCATGCCTGTAATTATCTGCAATTCTGGATTTGAAATTACAAACATGTCAAGCCTCTGACGTTTTTACATATAGTTCATCATGCAACGCCTGTGTGTTCCGCCCTCAGATTCATCTTATGGAGCCCATCACCCCTGCCCGCACACACGCGTTAAAGTCTATTTAAGTTCATGTAAATATATATTAAGTTCTAAATAAAAACGGGTTTCACTCCCACTTTATTGTCTCCGACAGGCCGAAGGCATGGCGAGAGAGTATGTTTTACCCCCTGTCCGTCCGTCCGTGTGTGTGTGTGTGTGTCCGTCCGTGTGTGTGTCCGTCCGTCCGTGTGTGTGTCCGTCCGTCCGTGTGTCCGTCTGTGAACAGCGAATCTCCGACACCGTTGTCCCGCTCGCTCCGAAACTGTGCACACACACTCCCTGGATGCCAATTCAGAACCTCTGCCCCAAATTTTTCACATAGCCCTGTTAAAGCGCCACCAGGAGGCCGATTTGTGCAAAACCCATTTACTCCTACAGATTTTATCCAAACGTCATGCAAATCGGTACACATTATCTCTATAGTCATGTGATCAACACGGATCTGTCCGATTTTCCATATTCCATCCTCATTGGCTAAGGTTGGCTTCCAAAGTTTGCAGGATTGGTCCATTTTGAACAAAATGCCTCAAATCATGAACGCAGCTTGCGATTTCCCTTAAATTTCACACGCACATTCCCACTAGGCCGAGGAAGAAATGGCACCCTTTTCACATTGGCCTGTTATAGCGCCACCAGCAGGTCTAATCTTAGCAAAACACATTTTTGGAACAAAAGCCTCAAATCATGAAAGCAGGGTCTGATTGACGTGAAAAGCCTAAGAAAAAATGACACCCCTTTCACATTGGCCTATTATAGCGCCACCAGGAGGCCACAATAACGTACCTGACCTGGCGGAGACCTGTGCTCCGAGGAGCGCTTTTTCTAGTTCTGTTTTGTAATGTTTTCTGATCTCAATAGAAATATTGCAGGCTTATACAGGATTGGACGGTAATATTGCGGTACTAAGCGGAACTAAATGGCACTTCTTTCTTTTCTTTTTTTGCGGGAGGGAGCGGCGGCCAGAAATTTACTGCGGGCGGTCAGAAATGAAATCACTGCGGGCAAGGGTCAGAAATCCAACGGGAGCGGGCAGGAGCAGGATTAAGAAAGCATGCAGTCAGTCCTCTGCTGTCAGTGCAGCAGAGGAGATCTCCAGATCCACACAAGCCTAATCTTTAATCACGTTAGCATAGAGTTGCCAGTTGAGATCTCCTTTACATGATAATCCAGTGCCTGTGAGTAAACGGAGGAACTCTGGGGCTTTTCCTGCATGGATACTGGTTTAAAATGGTTTTAAATCGTCACCCGTTTGAATCGATTTACGATAAATCGTTACATGCGGCATCACACATATAGGATTATATCCAGATTCTCAGGCTAGCCCGAACACAGCAATAATAAATAATAAATAATATAATAAATACAAAATAGCACCGACCAACGTGGCCGGCTAGCTGCCTTGCTCCGCGACATTAATAGGATTTTTTTATTAACTCTTTGACTGCCAGAGTATTTTCATAAAGTACTCCCCCAGTGCCAGCAATTTTCGTGTTTTTTTATTTTTATATTTTGAATTTTTCTCATGAAAATAATTTAAGGGCACATAATATAAAAACCCAGCACAAGTCCGCCACTAGAGAGCAGCACATGACTGCTTGATCAGGTCGTTGGGACTCTCTCACCCTTCTTGATAGATTAGACAGGGAAACACATGAAAACGGATGTGACGTCCTCCCAGATTGTTTTGATCGCCAAAATTACGTTGTGATACACGACGGCGATGACTGATCGTCACCCAGACCATAGATTATAGAAGAGAAACTGTCCGTTTGTCCGTCATACCGTGTGAAAGACCGTTTATTTACCTATTTTGGACGAAAATGACTGGGGAAAAGAATCAAAAACCGGAAACGGAATCCAGGTCATGAAACCGGATGCAGATGTCCGTGAAGTAAGTGGAACTCGAGAATAACATTGAATATTAAGCAGCATAGCGCAATCAGAGATTAAACAATGAACGCGCGTCCAGCGCGTCGAGCGCGTCGACGGCCAACTGGACAAAGTAGCACTTGACGCGTTATCGCGTCGTCCGCAGTCAAAGAGTTAAAGGTATCATGACATTCATTTTCACTTTTTTTATTTTCAATGTTTTATTTGGGGTTTTATGACCTCAATTACACCCAAAAAAACTGAACTTAGAACATTCAGTGGATTTTCTGTGGTCTGGGGTTTTCTGAATAATTAGGCTGAAAAGTAATCTGAGCTTGGCCCTTCGACAGTGAGGTCACAGTCGATTAATCCCGCCCACTCTCCTCCTCGCCCCTCCACTCCCCTATCCTTTCCTTTGGGGGGGGCGGAGCAGAGGCGATGATTGACAGGCAAAATCCCTCACCAGCGACACCCGCAGGCAAAGATTTCTTTTTTCATTGCAGTTGAAAAGGCTTTAGAAATGTGAGAGAAAAACACCTGCCATGGATCACTGGAATGGAATTTTCACTTAAAACTTTTTGTACACTTTTGAAGGACCAGGACAAAGACTTTGAATGTGGTGTAAAAGTGAATGTCATTAAACCTTTAACGACAGTTCAACAGAGAGACTGAGCAAAATGTAATTCCTCACCATCACCTCATTAGTCCTGCTCCAATCAGATCAGCTGAGCTGATTGACTGTCCCTTTAAAAGGACTCCTCCTCCTCCCTTGTCTCACTCATTCTCATGCTCTCTGTTCAGGTCACCCACCACCTCCCCGACACCGCCCAAGCAGCAGGCACCACCAGGTTGGCCCTATCGACAGGGGGCGGGCTCCTGAAGAGCCCCCTGTCTTCAGCAGGCAGGATCTGATTAGGACGGATCTGATCTGATTCTTCTCCTGCGATGGGGCCCGCACCTAAGTGTTAATTCTAACTTACAGTATCTAATATAATTGTATTACTATTCATACATGCATACTACTGCATTCATGTCTTCTGTATTTATCAATAAATATCATTGCATTCATCTTATGGTGTGAAGTCTCTCTTAAGTTGAAATATAATTATTAGTAGCCTATATTATTTTGATATTAAATAAACACAACATTACAATACCTACATTTTCAACCATTAAAATCATATTTAACGTTTTCTTATGAGCATACACTGACTGGCGATTGTGCAGTGTTTTTTTTTGACAGCCAGCTGCCCTCCAGAGCTGCGCCTCGCAGAAAACACAACACACACACACACACACACACACACACACACACACACACACACACACACACACACACACACACACACACACACACACACACACACACACACACACACACACACACACAGGGCCTGTTGCCTGATTTGTGCTTCGTCTTACCACGGTGCCTTGCATCAGAGCTGATCTACAAGCTCACAACGCGTCTCATCTGCTTGTGGTCTTATATCACATAATGTTATCCTCTCGACACCATCGTGCAACGGAAAATTATCCAGGCTTGAACTTACTGTGAAGTGGCATGGCACAGAGAGACTTCCCTTGCAACATTTAGCAAAATCAATGGATTTAAGAACTATGAAGGGTGCACCAACATGAAAGGTTTTTTTTTCTAGGGCATTAGATGGCGGGAGAGAACATAATGAAAGGCTAATTTAAGAAATTGATAGTTAAAAACTACTGGAACTCCAAGAGTCAAGACAGAAACACCTTACACAACATATATTAGCCTACATTTGTGATACAGAGAATGAATCAAAATGTAAGATAATAAATGGCATAATAAACTGTAAACAAGCTGTTTTTCACCCCTTTCCATTTGTGAATAGTAATACCATTATGGACTGACCATGTAGCAGAGCCTACCCCATTATAATTATAATTTGAATGATTTTACATACTTTTATTACGGGGCCAGAGCTCTCAGCTCTGGACCTGTTTTAATGTTCCCCTCTTTTTTCTTCTCCCACTTTTGGCAGTTCTGGCTGAACCGTGCATACGCTTTTTACGAAACTTGGCCATATGGTAGATGGTCATGAAAAACTATCAAGAAATAATTCTCACAATCTTTCGTCAAAAGGTGGCGCTATAGCAAAATGCCAACTTTGAACAGGTACAACTCATGCCCTGTTTGACCTACAGCCATGAAACTTCAATATACATATGCGTCTACTCATGATCAACAACTTTCACACTCTGACTTTTGACCTCTGACCTTTAGATCTCCCACCATTTTGAATAATATGAAAAACAGTTAAAACCTATCTCCTCCTGGGATTTTTTAGTAATCTGCACGAAACGTTTTACACATGAACTTTGAACCTATGCCGAAAAACTGATGCAAAAGATTTTCCATAAGTGAAAAAATGAAGCTTTAATGAGCCAATGAATATTGCAGTTTTATGACAATTATTCATCTGCCCCTAACACATACATGCAGACTCACATTTCTTTGAAACTTTGCGGTAATGTTGAGGGTCATTTCAAATATCACTGAAACCAATCTTACTCCAATTGGTCAAAGGGGGGCGCTATAGCGATTTTTTGAAAATGCAAACTTTAAACAGGCAAAAGTCATGTCTCGTTTGGCCGACAGCCATTAAACCTGCTTACACATGTGCCTTGACTCATGAGGAACACATGTATCACGTTGACCAGTAAGCTCCGCCCTTAGATTGTCCGCAATTTTGAGCAGTTTGAAAAACACTTAAACCCAGGATTTTTCAGCTATTTGCGTGAAACTGTATCATCTGAACGATCTCCTTTTTCACAGGTTTTTGTCTGTTGGTCCAATGGCTTCTCCCTTAAACGTGTGCCTCACAACCTGAAGGTTGCCAGTTCAAGCCTCACATGATGCAGACTCATTTAAGTTAAATTGCAAAAAACATGACTGTATCAATGAATACATGTGCAAACGGTAAAGATAACATGAAATGCTTATTTGAGAGTATGTTTTTTCAATGTATGACGTACTTCATTGTGAAAATAGCCGATCTACAATCTCACAACTTTTCAGATAGCAACGTTTTGTGAGCTTGTAGATCGGCTGCTTTCACTGGTTTCGGTTTCGAGGAGACATACAATTTCTCTATTGGTAAATGGTTTGTGAACGAGTGATCTTAGTGTTAGTGAAACAGGGGCTTGGTTCATGACAGAAGGCAAAAGTTTATGATCTTCAACAGACAACTTCAGCCTGGATGAAGCTATAGCACTACAGGTAGTGTCTCAGCCTGTGAGTCTGAAGGTTGAGAGTTTGATTCCTGTCAATGGCAATAGGTTGAGCTGTCTGTTTCTCTCACTCTGTCTATCTGGCTCTGGTAGGTGGGTCATTCCACTTTACAATTGCATCGCACCAAACATGACTGCATCAAATAATGCATGTGCAATTTTTTAAGATAACATGAAATGCTTATTTGAGAGTATGTTTTTACAATGTGTGACATACTTCATTGTGAAAATAGCCGATCTACAATCAAACAACATCTTGTAGATCGGCTACTTTCACTAGTTTGTTCTAAGGAGACAAAAAAAATCTTTATTGCTAAATGGTTTGTGAACCAGTGATCTAGAGTAGTTCGGGACACAGAGGCTTGGTTCATAATGGACGGAAATAATTACAGATGTCAACAGATACTGTCAGGGAGGCCATATATCTAGCTCAATGAGAAGAGAGGCAGCCTGTGAGTACGTAGGTCACTAGTTCGATCCCTGTCCCTGACAATGTATTGAGGTGGTCATGATTTGGCTTTCACATAGTGTTTCTTGAGGATAGACTTAGGCGTTGTTTTACTGAGGTTAGTGTTAGTGAGGGTTTAAAATGCTCATTTGTTAATTTTATGGTATAAGTCTAATTATAATACTACAATTCATTTGTGTCGTCTAGATGAAATACAAAAATATTTTCATGTGAAATCAACTGGTAGCATTGCATCCATGTTGATAAAAGGTAGTATTTTAGTCAATTAGAACACTACAATCTAATATTTAATTCAGACAATGTGAAACCACATGTTGCTTTTCACTTGGTACAGTAAGTAGCTCAACAAGTTCATGACCCAGTTCAAGTCCTGGGTAATGTGGAATAGAAATCTCAATGCCTACTCAGGCATTGTGTTGTGTGGATTAGAAACACATGATTGAAGAAATGTTTCCATTCTCTTTATAGTTGCCACAATTCACTCTCTATTGTTTTCTCTTTCTTTCTCTCTCTCTCTTTCTGGTGATTTATTACGGGGCCAGAGCTCAGCTCTGGACCTGTCTTAATGTTCCCCTCTTTTTTCTTCTGCCACTTTTCGCAGTTCTGGCTGAACCGTGTATACGCTTTTTACGAAACTTGGCCATATGGTAGATGGTCATGAAAAACTATCAAGAAATAATTCTCACAATCTTTCGTCAAAAGGTGGCGCTATAGCAAAATGCCAACTTTGAACAGGTACAACTCATGCCCTGTTTGACCTACAGCCATGAAACTTCAATACACACATGCGTCTACTCATGATGAACAACTTTCACACTCTGACCTTTGACCTCTGACCTTTAGATCTCCCACCATTTTGAATTATATGAAAAACAGTTAAAACCTATCTCCTCCTGGGATTTTTGAGTAATCTGCACAAAACGTTTTACACATGAACTTTGGACCTATGCCGACAAACAAGCAGCAAAGATTTTCCATAAGTGAAAAAATGAAGCTTTAATGAGCCAATGAATATTGCAGTTTTATGACAATTATTCATCTGCCCCTAACACATACATGCAGACTCACATTTCTTTGAAACTTTGCGGTAATGTTGAGGGTCATTCCAAATATCACTGAAACCAATCTTACTCCAATTGGTCAAAGGGGGGCGCTATAGCGATTTTTGAAAATGCAAACTTTAAACAGGCAAAAGTCATGCCTCGTTTGGCCGACAGCCATTAAACATGCTTACACATGTGCCTTGACTCATGAGGAACACATCTATCACGTTGACCAGTAAGCTCCGCCCTTAGATTGTCCGCAATTTTGAGCAGTTTTAAAAACACTTAAACCCAGGATTTTTCAGCTATTTGCGTGAAACTGTATCATCTGTTTGATCTTCTTTTTCACAATTTCTTGTCTGTTGGTCCAATGGCTTCTCGCTTAAATGTGTGCCTCACAACCTGAAGGTCGCCAGTTCAAGCCTCACTTGATGCAGACTTCATTAAAGTTGCATTGCACACAACATGATTGTGTCAATTAATACATGTGCAATTGTTAAACATAACTTGAAATGCTTAACAATATTTGTTTGTCAATTTTCTGACATAATTATGTTCTTGTAGAAAGTGAGCAACAGCAACAGTACACCTGGCCTATTCCCATGGATTGGATCTACTCACCTGCTGTCATTCTCTCTCAATCCATAATCACACCTGCCCTCACTCACTCCTCATTAGTCTCTCTCTCTCTCTCTCTCTCTCTCTCTCTCTCTCTCTCTCTCTCTCTCTCTCTCTCTCTCTCTCTCTCTCTCTCTCTGTCCGCAATTTTGAGCAGTTTGAAAAACACTTAAACCCAGGATTTTTCAGTTATTTGCGTGAAATGGTATCATCTCTATGACCTCCGTTTTCACTGGATCAGGTGTGTTGGTCCAATGGCTTCCCGCTTAAGTGAATGTTTCACAACATCAAGGTTGCCAGTTCAAGCCTCACTTGGTGGAGTCTTCATTTAAAGTGCATTGCAAACAACAAGACTGTATTAATGAATTCATATGCAATTGATAAAGATAACATGAAATGCTTATCTGAGAAGGTATGTTTTTGCAATATATGACATACTTCATTCTGAAAATAGCCGATCTACAATCTCAAAACTTTTCAAATAGCAACGTGTTTCTGAGCTTGTAGATCGGCTGCTTTCACTGGTTCACTTTTATCTTCAACAGACAACCTCAGCCTGGACAAAGCTATAGCACTATACGTAGTGTTGCAGCCTGTCAATCTGAAGGTTGAGGGTTCGATTCCTGTTAATGGCAATAGGTTGAGATGTCCATTCTGCTTCCATCTCTCTCTCTCTTCAATCTATTATGTTTCCATGTCTCTCTCTCTCTCTTCAATCTATTCTGTTTCCATGTCTCTCTCTCTCTCTCTCTCTCTCTCTCTCTCTCTCTCTCTCTTCAATCTATTCCGTTTCTATGTCTCTCTCTTCAATCTATCAATCAACCTCTCACTGTCTGTCTGTCTGCCTGCCTGTCTGTCTGTCTGTCTGTCTGTCTGTCTGTCTGTCTGTCTGTCTGTCTGTCTGTCTATCTGTCTGTCTGTCTACCTCTCTCTCACTCTGTCACTGTCTGTCTGTCTGTCTGTCTGTCTGTCTGTCTGTCTGTCTGCCTGTCTGCCTCTCTCTCACTGTCTGTCTGTCTGTCTGTCTGTCTGTCTGTCTGTCTGCCTGTCTGCCTGTCTGCCTCTCTCTCACTGTCTGTCTGTCTGTCTGTCTGTCTGTCTGTCTGTCTGTCTGTCTGTAGTTATTTTCAATATATGATGTACTTCATTCCCTCTTTTGTTTTGTTTTGTTGGATTCTCCTTTTTCACTGACTAAGATTGTGGATTGAATAGCTTGATCAGTACAGTGTTAGCCTCATGTGCCGAAGGTCCACGGTTCAAACCCCACTCATCACAGTTTACATTTAAATTGCATCGTACAAAACATGACCCTGTTAATTCAGACATGTGCAATTTTTAAACAATAACATGAAATGCTTTTGAGAGTAGTTGTTTTTTATGTATGACATACTTTCTTGTGAAAATAGCCGATCTACAATCTCACACCTTTTTAGATAGCAACGCATTGTGAACTTGTAGATCGACTATTTTCACTAGTTTCCATTCCGAGGAGACAAAAAAAAAATCTTTATTGGTAAATGTTTTGTGAACCAGTGATCTAGAGTGGTTAGCGTCCTGTCTATCCAATAGCTCAGTCAGTACTGCGGCCATAGCTGAGTGGTTAGTGAGCCCGCCTAAGGAGCCAGAGGCCCAGGTTGCCTTTACACTGTCTAACCGCAAGTCTGTAGGTCCCTGGTTCAAACCCCAATTTAACCAGTCCAAATATAATTTACTGAACAAAAATCATGACTTTGTTAATTAATGCATGTTCACTTCTTCATACTCTGTCACTGCCTCTCTCTCACTCTGTCACTGTCTGTCTGTCTGTCTGTCTGTCTGTCTGCCTCTCTCTCACTCTGTCACTGTCTGTCTGTCTGTCTGTCTGTCTGCCTCTCTCTCACTCTGTCTGTCTGTCTGTCTGTCTGCCTCTCTGTCACTGTCTGTCTGTCTGTCTGTCTGTCTGCCTCTATCTCACTCTGTCACTGTCTGTCTGTCTGTCTGCCTGTCTGCCTGTCTGCCTCTCTCTCACTGTCTGTCTGTCTTTCTGCCTGTCTGCCTCTCTCTCACGGTCTGCCTGTCTGTCTGTCTGTCTGTCTGTCTGTCTGTCTGCCTGTCTGCCTCTCTCTCACTGTGTGCCTGTCTGTCTGTCTGTCTGTCTGTCTGCCTCTCTGCCTCTCTCTCACTGTCTGTCTGTCTGTCTGTCTGTCTGTCTGTCTGTCTGTCTGTCTGTCTGCCTCTCTCTCACAGTCTGCCTGTCTGTCTGTCTGTCTGTCTGTCTGTCTGTCTGTCTGTCTGTCTGTCTGTCTGTCTGCCTGTCTGCCTCTCTCTCACTGTCTGTCTGTCTGTCTGTCTGTCTGTCTGTCTGTCTGTCTGTCTGTCTGTCTGTCTGCCTGTCTGTCTGCCTCTCTCTCACTGTCTGTCTGTCTGTCTGTCTGTCTGTCTGTCTGTCTGTCTGCCTCTCTCTTACTGCCTGTCTGCCTGTCTGCCTGTCTGTCTGTCTGTCTGTCTGTCTGTCTGTCTGTCTGTCTGTCTGTCTGTCTGTCTGTCTGTCTGTCTCTCTCTCACTGTCTGTCTGTCTGTCTGTCTGTCTGTCTGTCTGTCTGTCTGTCTGTCTGCCTGTCTGCCTGTCTGTCTGTCTCTCTCTCTCTCATTGTCTGTCTGTCTGTCTGTCTGTCTGTCTCTCTCTCACTGTCTGCCTGTCTGTCTGTCTGCCTGTCTGATCTTAGTGTTAGTGAAACAGGGGCTTGGTTCATGACAGAAGGAAAGAGTTTATGATCTTCAACAGATAACACGAGCCTGGACAAAGCTATAGAACTATAGGTAGTGTTGCATTCTATTAGTCCGAAGGTTGAGAGAGAGTTCTCTCTCTCACTGCCTCTCTCTCTCTCTCTCTCTCTGCCTCTCTCTCTCTCATCATCATGTAGATCGGCTACTTTCACTGGTTTCTGCCCCGAGGAGACATACAATTTCTCTATCGGTAGATGGTTAGGGAACCAGTGATCTAGAGTAGTTAGCAAAACAAAGGCCTGGTCCGTCAGGGACGGAAAGATTTATATATATCAACAGACACTAACAGGATTATCATATCTCTAGCTCAATGAGAAGAAAGGCAGCCTATGAGTCCGGAGGTCACCGGTTCGATCCCTGTCCCCGACGATGTGTCGAGGCGCTCATGATTTGGCATTCGTTGGCTTACGCGTAGTATTTCTTGAGGTTAGGGGTAGGCATAGTTTTAGTGAGGGTTTAAAAGGTAGTGTTGCAGCCTATTAGTTCAAAGGTTGAGAGTTTGAATCCTGTTAATGGCAATAGGTTGAGATGTCCAATCAAACCATTCTGTTTCCATCTCTCTCTCTCATCAATCTATTCCGTTTCCATGTCTCTCTCTCTCTCTCTCTCTCTCTCTCTCTCTCTCTCTTCAATCTATTCCGTTTCCATCTCTCTCTCTCTCTCTCTCTCTCTCTCCAGTTTCCAAGTATCTCTCTCTAGTTTCCATGTCTCTCTCTCTCTCTCTCTCTCTCTCTCTCTCTCTCTCTCTCTCTCTCTCTCTATTCAGTCTCCAAGTCTCTCTCTCTCTCTTTCACTGGCCCCGTGTTATCGCTGCTTGCAGCTATATTTCTCATTATTATTACCCCCTTCTGCCAGACGTAGGCTACAACGTCACATCATTAAGCATGATTCATCATAGGATCGCTTTGCAGATCTACAAGCTCACAAGGCAGCGCAGATTGAATATATTCCGGAAGCAACACCGTTGTACGTCGAAGCATAAATTGGTCGTTATTGGATGGATTGCAGCTGCTACTTGTGCAGAGAGACAGACTGCTTGAGATCGCTAAACATTTAATCTGCTGCTATGACACACTATCCAAAAGTATAAAGAGGATACTCAAGTTTTGGCTGCTTGCAAGCCAAGGAATATAATTTTAGATGGCACCACAAGATGAAGCATAATGAATATGCATATGGTACCAGGCAAGTTATATAAAAGTTTAATAACCATCCTTCAGGTGGGGATAGATTATAATAGCCTATGTAGGACTGTCAGTCTAATATTGAAAATAAAAAATAAATAAAATCATATTCAAAATAATGTATTTTAATTGAAAAAGAAATGGATCCAACGCAGCTGCACCTGATCCCTGTACTATATTATATTATCATATACTATCTTACACTATTATATTTGCTACTATTGTTATTGTTACTACTTGCACTGTATCTCTTTCTGTCTCTCCTCTGTCTGTCTCTCCCTCTCTCTCTCTTCTTTCCCCCGACACGGTCGAGGCAGAAGGCCGCCACCCTAGAGCCTAGGGTCTGCCTGACGTTTCTTCCAGTTAAGAGGGAGTTTTTCGTTGCCACTGTCGCAAAATTGCTTGCTCAGGGTGGGATGTCGGGTCTCTTCTCTACATGTAAAGTGTCTTGAGACAACTTGTTGTGATTTGACACTTTAATAAAATTGAATTGAATTGAATTGAATTGAATCCCAGGTCAGTTTAATCATCATAGCACTTCATGCTTTTCTCTATCGATCAGCAGTGGTGTAAAAAGTTAATTTTCTCAGGTAGCCTACTGTAATTTTGAGGTACCGTTACATTACTGGAGTATTTCCAATTTCCAGTACTTTTACTTCTACTCCACTACATCTCAGAGGCAGATATTGTACTTTTACTCCACTACAATTATTTGAAAACTTTATTTACTAGTTACTTTGTAGGTTGTGATTATTATTACAAAACATACATTAACCACTTCAGCCCTATATACATTTCGGCCTTTTGAAAACAGCAGATCTACAAGCACACAATGCGTTGCGTAGCGACGCATTGTGAGCTTGTATATCTGCTATTTTCAAAAGATTTTTTATACATTTGAAAACTTGTGAAATGGGACATTCTGCATAATGAGTGCTTTTATACTTTTGGTACTTATATTTTCATACCAATACTTTTGTACTTTTACTCAAGTCAAATAATTTTGATAATTTTAATTAAGTAAACAATTTGAGTACTTTTTCCACCATTGCTGATCAGCACTGAGCACGGGTCTTCTCGGATCCACTCTGATATTATACAGCATTAAACAGACCCGAGGTCCAAGATAATAAAACCTGGAACCGACCGGGTCCGAGTGATTATGGTATGATACAGATCCGGACACATACGGGTCTCGGGTCCTGTTAAACATGAGATCTAATTTGTTGTGGGTATATTTAACAGCCAGTCTATAGTCTCACTTTCTATTTGGGAGATTAGACTGCCTATGAGTAAGTAGTTTGATTTGATGTGTTTATCTGTGTGTAGCATTAATGTTACTTTAATTAAAGGGACTGATGCAATGTGTCTAAATGATAATGCTGCCCTCAAGTGGTGATTTTTGGACAAGGCTTCCAGCAGTGCACTGTACTGTATATCAGCTTAGAAATAAAGGTGTGTTCAGACATGAAAATATAAATCTGCTCTTTGTAAACCTGAGAGGTTACATGTCTGTATAACTGTAAACGGTCCCTGTGTACATTTTCTATCTGTTGTATAACTGCATCCTTGCAGACAAAACAAGCCCACAAATTGGTATTTGAGTCAACAAACAGCGTTTTCTACCGACGTGACATCCGAGCGGGGAGGACCAGGACCTGCTCTGTGCTCATCTTCCCCGGTCAGTGCAATGGAGAAAAACACACGGTCGGTCGGTGCTTCATTGAGAAGGGTGATTTATTTTTCCACGGTCACGTCGCGAACAAGCAACTGGACACATTTTGTAACAGCAATTCAGGTATTAATCCAGGCAGGGGTACTCCTCCTCTCTTCTCCCTTCCTCTCCTCTCCTCCTCTCCACTTTTTTCAACCTTGCAAACCATTTTTTCTACATTTTGAAATGTTTTTATTATATATATATTTAAAAAAAATCTGTTTCAAGTTATGGCCTGATTCGAATCCCTCAAAGTGGCAAAGAAACATGTTCAATGACACGGGGCCCCCATCTGATATATAATGTATTTTTTTAATCTCTTGGACCACAATCACTGTAATATCCTCAGTGTTAATTTAAAGACGGGGTGCCGTGATTTTCAGTGATCCCCACCCCCCCCAAAACATAATCATCAGGTATTATGGTTATACTTTCAAAAAAGTGTACATAAATTGTTAAAATTATGTTTTTATGTGGACACGCCTCCAGTTCATTAAGTATACCTGGTTCTCACCTTAGCACCTCCTCCACCACCTTAGCACCACCCACCTGTCCTAGTCCCTCCTCCTCCTCATGCCCACACCTGTTGTGTTATGATAATGAGGGGGAGGGTATATTTTTACTATGTCACTAAAGTGCTGTTTTTCTATTGGCACGTTTGACCCTCAAGGTTTCAGCCTCCAGGTAGAAACTCAAAATAGTCAGAGAAGACATATAACACCATACAAACACCACCAGGGGGCTTAATGAAGTTCTATCAACCTCATAGACACATGCAAAACTGAAAAACTGAAAAACCATGGCACCACCTCTTTACCTTTGAGAGTGTAGACGGGTCCATGTGGTTCCTTGTGTACTCTCAGAGTTACAGACCCGTTAGGGTCCATTTGGACCCTTGGTGGTCCCCGGACCCAAAAGTGAGACCAGTGTATAAGCTGATGTGTATATTTAATAATTCAATTCAATTCAACTTTATTAAAGCACCAAATCACAAGTTGTCTCAAGACTCTTTACATACACTTTACACCCTGAGTAAGCAATTTCTCTCAATTGAACTGTTTATTTGTTTGTTTGTTTGTTTGTATTGTTTATTTTTTCAGAATATGAAGTTGCATGTTGAGGGGTCCCTATAGAACGGCACAAGTTTTTTCACTTGCGCCGATAGGGGGCGCCACAAACGTGAACAGTTGCACCATCTGTCGTACAACCTTTAGTTTTCCCTGTAGCTTCCTCGTGTCCTGACGGCTGCACCCCACGACTGACACAGGCCTGGATAGGCAACCCAGCCTGGCGGAGATTTTCTAATCATTTATTCTGTAGTTGTCATGGCTGCCAGTTCCCACCTGATGTCGTGCGGGAGTTCAGACTGCTCCAGATTGTACTGAATAACTGCTAGCTTGCATAACGTCTTCAGACTAGGATTCAAGTCTAAGATGAACATATTACTGGGTGTGTGTCTGTATCCTCTAAAGAGGATGATACGATCTCCCACCATGCAACAGGACATACAACTCATCCGAAAAGGGCGTTTCCCCTTGGGCTCAACCTTCTTCCAGGAGAAGGTTTCTGGATTGAATTTCCACAGATCATTGAAATTCAGATGACTGTTGTATCCAGCAAATATGTACAGCTCTCCATTGTGAGCAAAGGCTGCAGGGCTCCAGCATCCTTCTGGGAGAAGCTGTGTAGAAGGTTTGCTCAGCCAGCAGTTGGTCTCTGTGTCAAACACTCTAATGTTGTAGTTTTCGTTCTGGTTCCCTGTTCCCCCAAATACAAACATCTTTGTCCCGATGATGGTGGCCGAGTGCAGTGATGAAGCAGGTGGTGGAGTGATGTGGTGTTAATTAAAGACCAGACCATTGTGGGTGGTGTCCAACTTGTATGTCATTAGTTTGTCCAGTCAGCTTGTTCCATCCTCCATAAATATACATGACCTTCCCCAAGACACAGGCTGAATGGTACCTCCTCCCCTCTGGAACTGTCCCAGAAACCCCGGGCTTGACCCAACTGTGGGTGTCGATATCAAATGCATGAAGCATGTTGGAGTCGTGCCCCCGGATTTTACCTTCCTCTATCTGAAAATTCACTACACCACCCCAGATGTAGACGATAGCTTCTGTGAGCACAGCTGTGTGGAACACACAGTTGGAGGGAACCTCAGGTGGATGTTCTCCTCTTCCAGTTGTCACAGGAGGCAACTGAATCCATCTCAAACACACTGTATTGAAGACATTCACTGCAATCTGGTCCCTGTCATTCAAGTTACAGTACCCTCCAAAGGAGTACAGATTGTGTTCCACTGCTACAGCAGCATCGAAGGATCTCTTTGTTCCTCTGTTCAGATCCAAGGTCCAGTGCAACATTTTGGACAGCAGCAACAAAGCAGGTGAAAGTGAAGTCTTCAAGTCTCTGTAAAACAATGCAGTGATGTTCCACATGCTAACACTTATATTGGTACAGCCACACAAACACAGACTCCATATTTGGGCAAAACTAAGATCAAATTGATGACATCAGCATGGAACTCCTTTTTGGGCAGACATACTCTGATCTGATCTCATATCCTGGATGGAAGGCGGTCTGAGGTTATAAATTCACCACAACAAAAACAACATAGTTGTAGTTGACAGATTCGAAAAACATTTGGGGAGACTCCTTTGTTTTATAAGACCGAACTTTTAATACTTTCAAACAGGAACCTGAAATCACAAATGAACAATTTTCTCTAGGAATCAAAGCTGGACAAAGTGTGAAGGTCTTTCCAATTGTAACAGGGCAGTATACATTAAGGTATACATTAAGGTAGCCACCCTTTGGAAGTCTAATAAAGTAAAGTACACCACCTGAACACATGACATCCCCACTAGATTTGTTGTACTGGTAAGAATCGGAGGCAGAGGCTAACCGGCTAACCCGTCCAGGGCAGTGGCACTGCAAAATGCCACAGCAAAATGGAAAAATAAACTAAACAGCATTAAAGAAAAGGGGATACCACCACCACTGGAGCAGGCGTCGCCTGGTCCCGACTTGGGCCCTCAGCACCAGAGCTACACAGCGACAGAAAACAATGAATTAATGAGGACCCGTAAAATACATTAGATTAATATACTTTGCATTCACATTAGACAGTCTAGGTGACACATTGTAATAACTAGGAGTTCGGCCCGCTGCGCGGGCCTCACATCTAGCGTGACGTAGCGCCCACTTCGCAGCACAGATCGGCCAGATCCACCCTCTCTCGCCCCCTTCCCCTCTATCTCTGTCCGAGCGATGTGGAATTATTTAGGCTCCCTCTTTCTCTCTCTCCCCCCCGGTTGAGTCGTTTGTTCTCCGTGTGTGTCTCTCTCTCTCTCTCTCTCTCTCTCTCTCTCTCTCTCTCTCTCTCTCTCTCTCTCTCTCTCTCTCTCTCTCTCTCTCTGTCTCTGTCTCTGTCTCTCTCTCTGTCTCTCTCTCTCTCTCCCCCCTCCCAGTGCAGCGATTGCGTGTTTGTTTCTCGCACCTCTGTCTGTCCGTCTCTCTCTCTCTCCTCGCACTTGATTGGTTTAGCCTGCGTTGCCATGTCTGCTTATTTTCAATGCGATTTGGGCTTATTTGGGCTTGTTTTCATAGACCACGCCAGCGCTTGTTTCTCGCCCGTTTAACGGATGTGGCAACGCTTGTTTCTCGCACATGAGTGGCTTGTAAAGTTAGTGATCATTTTGACGTTGCACACATCCCGGAAGTACAGTGTGAGCTGAAATATTGCAAACACTTTATGATTATTAGAAGTGGAGACACATGTGGAGGTGGAAAAGAAAGTAGATGTTATTGTCAGAAAAGCCATGAGCGATTTTTGTAGCAAGTTGGGAGAGAATTGGACCACTGCTTTGGCCGTGAGTTGTACATAAAGTTTTGGGTACCAAAAAGGGCAACATCTCTGATTGTGTTGTGAGGATAAGACCAAATGCTGTCGGTCAGGGTTGAAAGTGAAAATATATCCAGGCAAAGGCAAAACAGCAGCGTTGTATTCCTCTTCACCAAGCCCTGGAGATACAAGTGGCAGTATTAGCCTACTGACTGTCAACAATCTACCAGAAACTACATGGCAGTGCAAAGTAGATCAGGGGTTCACAAATATGTTCATGAGAAGGACCCCCAAGTAGCCATAGGCCCTGGCTCTGACCACCTATTGTTAAATAGCTTTAAAAATATACATACAAATAGCTCTCAAACTTTTGACACTGAGAGCCACCACAGAAGATATTTGGCTCCCCAAGTACCATCATTATGACTGAGTGATGATTACTTAAAGTCGGCCATACTAGCCCATGACAAACAAGGATAGTCATTTTGTATTTTAAAACAAAATGCCAGACACCAGAGGCATAATTATCTTCACCTTATTCCTAGCCTTCTCTAGGGTGCCGCCATTGCCTCTTACAGGGGGGCGCCATTGAGTTTTTCTCTTTGTGCTGCTTCATTCAATATCTGTTCACTTCCTCCTTTGTAGGCTACTGCAGGTGTAATCAAAGATTGTTCATTTAGCAAGATACACATTCTCCATTGGAGCCACTAAAGGTGAAGTAGTACACAAATCCTATAACCACAACCACAACCACGCCTACTTAGGAGACCATTTAATGGTCTCCTAAGTAGGCGTGGTTGTCTTCTCCCCCGACCATCCCACCACCCTCCCCTCTCCCTGGCTGACAACGTCATATGGATGTGTATTTGTGTATTTTCTTCATTAAGGAAAATAAATGCTTTCCATGTTTGAAAGTGCACTGTTATTGGCAAAGATGCTTTTTAAGAAACCCATACAATTCCCCCCACAAACACACACGTATTATTCAGTCTTATGCTAGATGTGCTCCTGTTTCTGCTCAACATTGTAACAGGGCCTTTTATTTATAAGGTATATATTTTACCAATATAGACTTTAGTGTTTAGCATGAATGTTTAACAAAATGTCATGATTCCCAAATCATACCCCATCAACCAAGACATTCAATAATGGAAAATGATATTGAGCATTGGAACACACATATTTTTTAATATGTCCATATGATTTCACATACTATATTCAGAGTCTCAGTTTATCAGTTTTTAGAGCATCTTATGGGACAGAGCATAGAGTTAAAATATAATATAATAATAAAATATAATATAAGGGACAGAGCCCTCTATGTCTCCGTCAGACTGCAGATGGACCGAGATGGACCCTCCAGATATCTTCCCAAATCTCGCGGGAGTGTGTTGCTGGGATAGAGAAAAGTCGATAACAAAGTAGATTTTCTCCTCATTTGTGTCACCAACAAAAGCCATTTTAGTATGAAAATCTTGTACATATTGTGTGTCTTGTGACGATTGGGTCCAATATTTAGTTCAGTAACCATGGAGCTAAAGAATGGTTCAGAAGCTGTGTTCACGTTCACTCTTCCATTGGAATCAATAGACTCCAAGCTGCTTCCTGTCTCCTAAAAAGGCGTCCACCCACGTCACGCAGAAACGGGAAGTAAACCGGAGAATGCGACTCTTGCTATTTCCCTCTTGGGTGTAATGCAGGTAATCAGTGTGTTGCCATATTTTGCAAAAGAAACAAGCGGCCAGGTCTATGAAAACAAGCCCAAAAGAAGAAACTAGGCTCAGCTTTACCACTTGTAGATCTGCTATTTTCAAAACATATTGGGGGAAAAAAGTAAAATATTTAGAATACTTTTGAAACATTTTAACAACATAAATCTTGTATGGGGGTCCCTGGCACCACATATTTTCAGATGGAGGTCTGTGACTCTGAAAACATTAGAAAGCATGACCAATTAAGCAACTACGCTTAAAAAATAATAATAATAATTGCTTATTAAAAGCAGCCATGGCAACACTGGTAAACAGCAAACTCATTGATATGGGGCTCCCCACCTCCCCTACTACCCTACCTGCCAGGCCCACAGTGGGCGTGGCCAGGAATAATGTGATTATACACCAACATGCCAAACTGTCATGACCCCCGTTGTAATAATTCAATAATTCAATCTGCACCAAACTTGGCACAACCACTGTGCCTGGCAGGGCCTCTGGGGGGCAATACGTGGACCCTGGTGTGGATCTGATGGCCCCTTTCTAAATAAAAATGTTTTCCTGATTCAGGATGAACTAGAAAAAGTGCTCCTCGGAGCACAGGTCTCCGCCAGGTCAGGTAGGCTATTGTGGCCTCCTGGTGGCGCTACAATAAGCCAACGTGAAAAGGGTGCCATTTCTTCTTAGGCCTTGCACGACAATCGGACACTGACTGCATTCATGATTTGAGGCATTTTGTTAAAAACATTTGTTTCGCTAAATTAGACCTGTTGGTGGCGCTATAACAGGCCAATGTTAAAAGGGTGGTATTTGTTCCTCAACATAGTGTGAATGTGCGTGCAAAGTTTGAGCGCAATTGGACGCTGCGTTCATGATTTGCGGAATGTTGTTCAAAACAAGCCAATAATGCAAACTTTAGATGTCAATCTTAGCCAATCAGTATGAAATATGAAAAATCAAACACATCCGTCGTGATCACATGACTATAGAGATCATGTGTACCGATTTGCGTGAAATTTGGATAAAATTGGAAGGAGTAGTATAAAATAATGTGTTTTAAATAAGTCGGCCTCCTGGTGGCGCTATAAAAGGCAGATGTGAAAAATGCAGGGCAAAGGTTTTTCCTTGACCTCTAGGGAGAGTGCATACAAAGTTTTACACAGATCGGTGCAGTTATAGGTAAAAACACGAATCGGCCTGTTATAGCGCCACCATGAGGCTGATTTGACAAAATTCAAATGGTAGTTCTTCCTCGGCCTAATGGGACTGTGCGTGCAAAATTTCACGGAAATTGCATGCTGTGTTCATGATTTGAGGCATTTTGTTCAAAACGGAGCACTCCTGCAAACTTTGGAAGACATTTTTAGCCAATCAGGATGGAATATGAGAAATCTGAAAGACCCGTTTTGTTTAATGACTATAGAGATACTCTGTACCGATTTGCGTGACTTTTGGACAAAATCTGTAGGAGTACTGTCAAAAAAAATGTTTTGCACAAATCGGCCTCCTGGTGGCGCTATAAAAGGCCCATGAGAAAAATTTGGGGCAAAGGTTCTGAATTGGCATCCAGGGAGTGTGTGTGCACAGTTTCGCTGCGATCAAGACAACGGTGCCAGAGATTAGCTGGTCACAGACGGACGGACACACGGACACAAGGACACACACACGGACGGACGGACAGTTTTTACTCTGCCACTTAGAGGAGCTTCCAATTATGGTCAGTTTCAAAGACTACATAGGATTTATGACAACGACAGAGATGTTCAAGCCAAAAGCAGGGAGATTCACAGTCAATTTATAGAAAAAGGCTATTCCACTAAAGCACTTGATACAGCTCTTGTTAAAGCCAGTTCTCTATAGATAGGAATGTCCTTCTAAATAGGAAGCCCAAAACAGCCTAGAGAGATTATGTGTTTTTTATTTGTGTTTGTTTTGTTTTGTTTATCACATAATACATAAATAAAATTGGGACTTGACTCAATGTGAAGACCCTTTATAGGAGGTCTTCTCAGACCCCCCTGCCTTTTCTTTCAGGGGCATATAGTCATCTCCCTGCACTTGAACAACAGACTTGGCTACCCCAAAGTGACATGTTTGTCTGTGTGTGGAACAGATGACTGGGCTCTCTGTTGTATAAATGAAGTATTTCCTTGGTAAGATAATAAACAATGACCACTTAAATGCTTGAATATTTATTTGATACGACAGAGATATAAAGTATAATAAAGAAATGAACCTGAATTCAGAGGTTCAGTGTCCGATTGCCTCGGAAGGTTTCGGGAGACTGACAAGAAGGAGTTCTAAGAGGATACAAATCTAACCCCATGGATACATATTTAACCAAATGGACCTGATACAGTGTTTAGGCTCTGTTAAATTCCTCATTGCTATGAACACTTTCTCTGCTACAACACCCATTCATATTCATAACAATGTGAGATTATAAATGAACCAACTCTATACAGTCATGAGAATGAAGCTGAAAGTAAATGAATAATACAATGAATAGACAGGCAATTACAGACAATCATAGAATGTATTGCTGCCACAGTCTTGGTCTTCAGCGGATACGTCCCTGGCAGTACTTGAAACGGAAGCGACGATCCCTGTCAATATAAAACACAGCATAGTAAATTGAATGACCACGTGCAACCAGTGGTGGAAGAAGTACTCAGATATTGTACTTCAGTAAAAGTAACAATACCACTATATATTAATTACAAGTAAAAGGCTTGTGTTCAAAATGTATTGGCATCAAAATATACTTAATGTACCAAAACTAAAAGTACTAAAATGTTTGAAAATAGCCGATCTACAAGCTCACAGCGCCTTGCAAAGGCGACGCGGTGCGACGTGTTGTGAGCTTGTAGATCTGCTATATTTTCAAAAGATTTATTCATTTGAAAACTTAGTACATTCTGCATATTGAGTACTTTTGCTTTTGCTCCTTCTCTAAAACCCCTGTAGCTCCAAAACTTTTTACATTGGGGAAAGCAACTAATTTTGTACGATCGCTGCGCCATTGTGACTCGTGTGAGAGATGTTATCGTTCCAGGCGTTAGCCAGGACCATCATGTACCCTGCATGCATGCATTGTTTCACATGGATTGCTCGCCGTGGAGTCTACAGCTTAAACAGCACCGCGCAGCGCAACGGTGAGATTTATGGCACCGAACGTAATCTGTTATTATAAAATTCTGGCACCAAATGTGTATATTTTGATGCCAATACTTTTGTAATTTTAAAATTATTATATTATGAATAACAGACTTTCACTTGTAACAGAGAATTTCTACATTGCAGTATTGATACTTTTACTTAAGTAAAAAACCTAAGTACTTTTTCCACCACTGATTGGCTTCAGTTCAAGTGCAAGTCTCAAACATTGTTTTGTTATCCGTGACATCGTAGAAACAGAGTTGTCTGGATATCTTTGCCTGCTTTTCAGATGGTTGGGGTCGATGTAACATGATTTACCAGTTGGATTGTGGATATATATTTCATTTAACGTTCACTCAACACATATTTCTCTCCTCTCTCTGCCTGTGTGTGTGTGTGTGTGTGTGTGTGTGTGTGTGTGTGTGTGTGTGTGTGTGTGTGTGTGTGTGTGTGTGTGTGTGTGTGTGTGTGTGTGCGTGCGTGCGTGCGTGTGTCACAAACTAGACCTGTTGTATACTGAAAGTGACCTTAAAGACGGGGTGCCGTGGTTTTCAGTGATTTCCCCCCCCCTAAAACATAATCATCAGGTATTATGGTTATACTAGGAGAAACATTTTTTTCAAAAAAGTGTACAGAAATTGTTAAAATTATGTTTTTATGTGGACACGCCTCCAGTTCATTAAGTATAGAGCATCGCAGTTCCCGCCCCTTCCGGGTTCCACTGCAAAATACTCAATGCATTTTTCCCATTGACATTTCCAAAAATATTTATATCAATTAATTTAAGCCTAGAATCAAGCCATCCAGGGTCCTGGTGAATCATGACCATAAAACGTTTGATTCTGTGAAAAAACTTTTTTGAAAACGGCAAAACAAAGGGTATTTATTAAATATAGTATATCATATAATTAAATATAAAATAAAATAAATCACAGAAAACAAACGCATGATTCACCAGGACCCTGGATGGCTTGATTCTAGGCTTAAATTAATTGATATAAATATTTTTGGAAATGTCAATGGGAAAAATGCATTGAGTATTTCGAAGTGGAACCAGGAAGTGGGCGGGAACTGCAATGCTCTATACCTGGTTCTCACCTTAGCACCTCCTCCACCACCTTAGCACCACCCACCTGTCCTAGTCCCTCCTCCTCCTCATGCCCACACCTGTTGTGTTATGATAATGAGGGGGAGGGTATGTTTTACTATGTCACTAAAGCGCTGTTTCTCTATTGGCACGTTTGACCCTCAAGGTTTCAGCCTCCTGGAAGAAACTCCAAATAGTCAGAGAAGACATAAAACACCATAAAACCACCACCGGGGGGCTTAATGAAGTTCTATCAACCTCATAGACACATGAAAAACAGAAAAAGTGCAAAAACATGGCACCAGCTCTTTAAATTACTTCTAATGTGATGTGGTGCTATATAAAATAAGGCCAATATAGTGATAGCCCAGAGCCTCCTAATGTCACCAACACCTGCTGCAACATCTCACCTAACCTGGCCTGGCATTGGCCGGACTGATGGCTTGGATTCACTCACATACGTTCCATGTGTGAGTGGATCCGCGTCGTCGGTCTGGCTAGTGCCAGGCTAACCCTAACCCCCAATTAGCACTGTCTCTAACTACCCTCAAGAGACAGTGGGGGCAGTAGCATGCCACTTGGACACAGGCCGGGGTCTGATCAGCTCGGTCGGGTCGCCTGGTGGAGGGTGTCTGTTTCAAGACCCGAAACACCCATGTTTTATTAACTGTACGGGAAACTACATAATATTTGTAATAATGAATGATAAAGAACAACATTGCAGTTAGAGAGACAAAGAAAAAAACAACGTGGGGCTGTGGCTGTACTTACTCCTTGCCATTATCGTGGTAGCTGTACACGCCTGTCAAGAAGTTTCCTCCAGGAACTCCCCAGGAGAGGTACTGGTCCCAGTTGTTCACCCAGTGTGTTTCTTGGCATCCATGTGTTTGCAGTCGAGGGGACTTACAGCACTTAAACTGCCATCTGAAATTATATTTTATTCATGTATTTATTCATTGGAGGTGGCTGGGGGGGGGTGACCATCCATTCAATTTTTTTTCCCTCCCTTTGTTTTTTTAGATGACAAATATTTGTACCCCTTTTTTCCAGTCATTATGCCAATTAGCCCCCTACCCACACATTTCTGCTCCGGGTGGATGTACAGTAGCGCCTCGTCACACGCACGCACACACGCACACACACACACACACAGAGTAGCTGCTGATATTGCTAATTAAATAGTACTTTCTATAACACCCTAATGCTAATTAGACCCTCCAGAAAAACGCGGGCAAAAATCCTTGCTAAAACGTTACCCCCGCATAATTATGCGCCATTTTGCTGATTATGCGGTAAATTCTGCGATCGCATAAACACATTTTTCTGGAGGGTCTAGCTAATGCTTTATATTTCATGCCAGCTTTTCATGATAATGGGTTTGCATGCACTGTTCTTACCGTCTGTCTTCGTAGCCATTGTGGTGATAACTTTTCATCCCAGTGATGACAAAGTTGTCACGACAGTTGAAGTTCACGGGACGATCAAAATTGTTGACGTAGCCTGACCAGGAACAGTCATTGAAGGTCACTCTTGCTGCCCTGCATCGGACACTCCAGCGACGATCTTCATGACCGTTGTGGTGTTCACTTGGAAACAAATGAAAGTGATGGAATGATTGATACTATGTTAACAATGAAATGATGCTTCGATGTGTGTGTGTGTGTGTGTGTGTGTGTGTGTGTGTGTGTGTGTGTGTGTGTGTGTGTGTGTGTGTGTGTGTGTGTGTGTGTGTGTGTGTGTGTGTGTGTGTGTGTGTGTGTGTGTGTGTGTGTGTGTGTGTGTGTGTGTGTGTGTGTGAGTGTGTGTGTGTGTGTGTGTGTGTGTGTGTGTGTGTGTGTGTGTGTGTGTGTGTGTGTGTGTGGGTGCGTGCGTGCGTGCGAGCGAGCGTGCGTGCGTGCGAGCGAGCGTGCGTGCGTGCGTGTGCGTGTGTGTGTGTCCTCATTTATTTATTTATTTCTGTACCTTGAGATGTGGGAAACAGCTTGGCCCCTTGGACATTCACGGTGCAAAGGTTGGTCCCAGTCGTTGTCCCATGCTGTCACTCTTTCTCCAACTGTAAACATTTTCAGAGAAGATTGATTAAAAGTCTGCTTCATTAAAGTATGTTTTAAGAAGACAGTTTTCCAGTGTGAGATTCTCAAGGTCCTTACACATGAGAGTGTGACGAATAAAATACTGATATGTCTCATTCATACAGGTTGATGCTTTTATTTACGGTGAAAAATCAGCCTTGTTTTGCTAAATAATTAAGTGGCTTTATCACCACGTAATATTCACGTTCTGGGTGGATGTTCTCATGATACAAACAGCAGTTTAAAGTCACTTCCCTGGACTTTTAGGCATCGAGTTCAGAGCTCAGGAGCCTTGGCAGCAAAAGCTCGGACCACCATTGGTTCTGGACTCAGAGCCACATTGGTTTTTAAGTCTCAGTCTCCTCACATACAGTCCACCTTACGCTTGAAAAAGTTTAAAATGTTGTAAAAGTGTTTTAACAGAGCCCAAAATCTGATACAAATTCAACATCCCAAAATGTGTGTTGTGCGATATATAAATATATATATATATATATATATATATATATATATATATATATATATATATATATATATATATATATATATATATATATTTAATTCCATACGATACCGATTAAAATGCTATAAATAATAAAATGTGAAAACTAAAAACGAATTCATTAACATAATAAATCTCTCTCTCAAAAACATATATATATACCAAAATAAAACGTGCACGTTTGCACTTTCTTAAAGGTCCTAATGTGGTCACTACGGCAATGTTGCAACAATAAAGTGCCACACAGCAGCAACAGCAGTAATTATCCATCTGTCAATTATTGTTAAAACCACCTCCATAAAACTCATTGAAATAGGCTGCTAGTCATCAACAATCATCTTCTTTTGGCTCACCGTAATGTATCTGGGTCTTTGGGAATAATCTGAAATGATTCAATTGTAAAAAACGAACAGAATAACTTATTGTTCTTACCTGTCAGAAGGATGAGGAACAGAGGCAGAGACAGCATCTTGTTGTCATCAACTCTTCAGGGAGAATGTATCCACAGCGGGCAAACATGACAATATATACCTTTATGAACCAGGAAATAATGTGGGTTTGATGGACTAGACAGTGAATAGTGAATTGTGAAATAATGTGGGTGTGTTTGAGTTGTCATGTCAGTTTGCCAGGTCTTTGGATCTTTTTTTATTTTTTGTTTCCTCATTTCCTTATAACATTTAGGGCACTGTTGTTTAGTGTTTCAGGGGCAAGGCCACTTGGCCTTTGGTGTGATTTTAAGTCTACTGATGTATTAACACTATACACTATAACAGCCAGTGTATAGTAGCAACAAATAGAGACAAAAGTGGCTCCACACCTACAGTAAAGGTGTGTGACAGAATGCTGTGAGGGTGGTGTCATGAGAGGAGAGGAGAGAGAAAGATGTCACTTGTTAATTTTTATCAACTTGCTGTAATTTGCAATACATTTTTTATTGTATTTTAGCACATGCAATCAAACACCACTAATTGGTTCTCACTACAGTATGTGTGCAGACTCCTCAAATTCACTCAAATTAACATTATTGTATAATCTGCTTACAGCAGACAAAGGAAGAGGAGTAAAAGCGAGGAGGGGAAGATGGAGAGAAAGAGGGAGGGAGGAAAGGAGTTGACACAGATATCACCCTGTTGCTGTCAGCACTCTTTTGTATTTGTGTGCGTGTGTGCGTGTGTGTGTGCGCGTGTTTGCGCACGTGTGTGTGTGTGTGTGTGTGTGTGTGTGTGTGTGTGTGTGCGTGTGCGTGTGCGTGTGCGTGTGCGTGTGCGTGTGCGTGTGCGTGTGACTGTGACTGTGACTGTGAGTGTGAGTTTGTGTGTGTGTGTGTGTGTGTGTGTGTGGGTGTGTGTGTGTGACGTGTGTGTGTGTGTGTGTGTGTGTGTGCGTGTGTGTGTGTGTGAGTGTGTGCATATTGGCACTGTGTGAGTCCAGCCGAACTGCACTGTTGGTGTCGCAGGCGAGCATGTCAGTGTGTGTGTGTGTGTGCGTGCGTGCGTGCGTGCGTGCGTGCGTGCGTGCGTGTATATGTATATATACACTATATGTATATATACACACATAAGTATACACACTATACACACTTGATAATAATAATATATATATATATATATATATATATATATATATATATATATATATATATATATATATATATATATATATATATATATATATATATATCAAGCTCAAGCTCAAACATACAGAGGGCAAGACTTGTCTCATTGTCTCCAGGGCATTAATGCAGCACATAGTGCTACTAGTGCACTTGACCAGAGCTAGGGTATGGAGTCGGACTACTACTACTACTGTACAAGTACTAATATTTTATATATATTTTTTCCATTGCTGCTTTCAGTTAGCCCACTAAGTTTCTTTAAGAACTTTTTTTTTCTTGATTAAATTGGATTTCTCCCAAAATCAACTTTACGGGAAAAAACACATGAGTACATCCTCATTTGTTGCTGTTGAGCTCAGTGATCATAGAGCCTAGCCTGGTAAACCCCCTCCCTCCGGAAATCTCATTTGCATTTGATTTCAGGGAGGTCTGGGATTGCGCAGGGAGTAGAGATGGCCGAACACTGCGTGTCCGAACCAATCAGCGGCTGCTAGGGGCGGGATCATCCAATCACCTGCCTAGTAGCTTGAAAAAAAGAAAAACTGTCTGTCATCGATTCTGCGACCGGAGTCTCAGATGGGAAGTAGGCTGTGAAACAAATGTGTGTCGCAAGCTTCTTCCATTTGACGGTGTCAGGTTACATAGAGCCATGTCAACTATAATTATAGTGATACTTCCTTGTCATCTGTAGAGAGACATTAATCTTCAGTATGCTGCCTGATGTGCACAGTACTGCCATGCCTGCTTATTAAGGCACCTAGGCAAGCCCTTTAGAGACAAGAATATATAATTATGTTGGCAGATTATGCAATTATTGTCATTTATTTTTAATGTAATGCCAATTTGTGTCCCTGTTATTATATTTGTTTTATTATTATTATTAAACAAGCTCCAAGCGGACGGTTGTTCCAAATGTCATGAAATTCCCTCAAGGAGAGATATCACATTCACAAGGTTCAGACAATCAGGCGGACGGTCAGACAGACGGACGGGTGGAAGGACGGACGGACAAACCGATAACATAAAGCCTCTGCCTTCCTGTGGGGTCAAAACTGTTCCTAAGCTATGTGGGCTATGTAGCTGGAAGGCTTAAAGCAACTATGGAAGAAGTATAGACAATAATAGTTGTACAGTGGTAGTAGTAGTTACTCTAGTAACTCCCTGGGGGACCCAGACCTGTTTTGCACCAAGGACTACTTTCAGTCAGTATTTTTTACAGTCTGCTGCAGATTAAAATAACAGATTAAATACTTCTGAATCATTAACCAACAACGTAGAATTTCACTGTCTTTATACTGCATAATGGGGATATGTTATGTTGTTGTTATGGCTGTTTCCTTTGTTTCTTCTCGACAGATTAATAAGGCCATATATGGTACTACATGTTCTGCATGCTACATGATAAACATAACCACTGCAGATATCCTGGTTAAACGTTACACTGTATCCATACAGTAACCAAGCTCCCTGCTTTATGACTATTCTGTCCCTGCAGTAAATGCTATTCTAAGGTGGGGTAGGATTTGTATTTGATCCGTCCGTCCGTCCGTCCGTCCGTCCGTCCGTCCGTCCGTCCCAAACTTGTGAACATGACATCTCAGGAACTTCTTGAGTGAATTTCTTGACATTTGGCACAAACGTCCACCTAGACTCAAAGGTTAAAGGTCAAGATTGACTGTGACCTCACAGAAAACTTTCCATGGGGCTGGGCCTGAATGTGGGTGTGTTTGAGTTGTCGTTGTGTTGGAAGTTTTTTGTCTCCTCATTCGGTATGAGGAAGGTAACATGGCACTGGTCTGACGAGGAAACCAAAAACTTCCAAAGAAACATCATACACAACATTTTAATTCAGGTGAAACTGTTTGCCAAGAACATGATAAGGCATAGCTACACATTCTCAACTTCAACTTTATTGTCACATCACACGAGTTGACATTCTCAATGTCAACTTGTTGCCGACTAAGCACCATTCTAGCATACTGAACTTAGAATTATAAATAATTATTTCATCCTCGTCAACATGCGATATGTCAGGGGTCTCAGGTCTAGTCTGATGCTTGGTCAGATGTTGTCTACCTCGTAAACATAATTAGGACCTGTGATTAAGAAAGTGTCGAGCAGAGACAAGGAAAGTACAGTATGGATGGATGGATGATTTTATGTTGTCATTGAACACAGGCCTGTACAACAAAATGATCTGTATGGCATCAATCCAATGCAGAAGAGTGAGAGAATGCATACTGCATGTACCTTAGCAGCATAGGTAGTTAATAGATAGATTGTTCAAAAAGATAGTTGATATAAATAATATTGTAATTACATTTTGATCAGACATAGTTTGTTCTTGAACGGATTGATCATGGATGGTTAATGAAAAGCGAAATGGTATAGCGCCACCATGAGGCTAATTTGAAAAGGTACTTCCTGCTTGGCCTACTGGCTGCATGCAGGACATGTTTGATGGAACTGGATGTAGTGCCGCAGACAAGCCCCGCCGTCTGGGCTACCCTTATTTTTCTTGGAAATGAGGGTCCCTTATTTGAATTTCAGGTGTAAAGAGGGAGGGAGGAAAGGAGTTGACACAGATATCACCCTGTTGCTGTCAGCGCTCTTTTGTATTTGTGTGCGTGTGTGCGTGTGTGTGCGCGTGTTTGCGCACATGTGTGTGTGTGTGTGTGCGTGTGCGTGTGCGTGTGCGTGTGTGTGTGCGTGTGTGTGTGTGTGTGTGAGTGTGTGCATATTGGCACTGTTTGAGTCCAGCCGAACTGCACTGTTGGTGTCGCAGGCAAGCATGTCAGTGTGTGTGTGTGTGTGTGTGTGTGTGTGTGTGTGTGTGTGTGTGCGCGCGTGCGTGCGTGCGTGCTTGTATATGTATATATACACTATATGTATATATACACACATAAGTATACACAATATACACACTTGATAATATGTATATATATATATATATTTGTTGCTGTTGAGCTTAGTGATCATAGAGCCATGTCAACTATAATTATAGTGATACTTCCTTGTCATCTGTAGAGAGACATTAATCTTCAGTATGCTGCCTGATGTGCAAAGTACTGCCATGCCTGCTTATTAAGGCACCTAGGCAAGCCCTTTAGAGACAAGAATATATAATTATGTTGTCAGATTATGCAATTATTGTCATCTTTTTTAAATGTAATGCCAATTTGTGTCCCTGTTATTATATTTGTTTTATTATTATTATTAAACAAGCTCCAAGCGGACGGTTGTTCCAAATGTCATGAAATTCCCTCAAGGAGAGATATCACATTCACAAGGTTCAGACAATCAGGCGGACGGTCAGACAGACGGACGGGTGGAAGGACGGACGGACAAACCGATAACATAAAGCCTCTGCCTTCCTGTGGGGTCAAAACTGTTCCTAAACTATGTGGGCTATGTAGCTGGAAGGCTTAAAGCAACTATGGAAGAAGTATAGACAATAATAGTTGTACAGTGGTAGTAGTTACTCTAGTAACTCTCTGGGGGACCCAGACCTGTTTTGCACCAAGGACTACTTTCAGTCAGTATTTTTTACAGTCTGCTGCAGATTAAAATAACAGATTAAATACTTCTGAATCATTAACCAACAACTTAGAATTTCACTGTCTTTATACTGCATAATGGGGATATGTTATGTTGTTGTTATGGCTGTTTCCTTTGTTTCTTCTCGACAGATTAATAAGGCCATATATGGTACTACATGTTCTGCATGCTACATGAAAAACATAACCACTGCAGATATCCTGGTTAAACGTTACACTGTATCCATACAGTAGTTCCATAGTAACCAAGCTCCCTGCTTTATGACTATTCTGTCCCTGCAGTAAATGCTATTCTAAGGTGGGGTAGGATTTGTATTTGATCCGTCCGTCCGTCCGTCCGTCCGTCCGTCCGTCCGTCTCAACCTTGTGAACATGACATCTCAGGAACTTCTTGAGTGAATTTCTTGACATTTGGCACAGACGTCCACCTAGACTCAAAGGTTAAAGGTCAAGATTGACCGTGACCTCACAGAACACTTTCCATGGGGCTGGGCCTGAATGTGGGTGTGTTTGAGTTGTCGTTGTGTTGGAAGTTTTTTGTCTCCTCATTCGGTATGAGGAAGGTAACATGGCACTGGTCCGACGAGGAAACCAAAAACTTCCAAAGAAACATCATACACAACATTTTAATTCAGGTGAAACTGTTTGCCAAGAACATGATAAGGCATAGCTACACATTCTCAACTTCAACTTTATTGTCACATCACACGAGTTGACATTCTCAATGTCAACTTGTTGCCGACTAAGCACCATTCTAGCATACTGAACTTAGAATTATAAATAATTATTTCATCCTCGTCAACATGCGATATGTCAGGGGTCTCAGGTCTAGTCTGATGCTTGGTCAGATGTTGTCTACCTCGTAAACATAATTAGGACCTGTGATTAAGAAAGTGTCGAGCAGAGACATGGAAAGTACAGTATGGATGGATGGATGATTTTATGTTGTCATTGAACACAGGTGTACAACAAAATGATATGTATGGCATCAATCCAATGCAGAAGAGTGAGAGAATGCATACTGTAGGACAGGTACCTTAGCAGCATAGGTAGTTAATAGAAAGATTGTTCAAAAAGATAGTTGATATAAATAATATTGTAATTACATTTTGATCAGACATAGTTTGTTCTTGAACGGATTGATCATGGATGGTTAATGAAAAGCGAAATGGTATAGCGCCACCATGAGGCTAATTTGAAAAGGTACTTCCTGCTTGGCCTACTGGCTGCATGCAGGACATGTTTGATGGAACTGGATGTAGTGCCGCAGACAAGCCCCGCCGTCTGGGCTACCCTTATTTTTCTTGGAAATGAGGGTCCCTTATTTGAATTTCAGGTGTAGATGGCAACCCATGCCTGTCACAGCATGGCCCCAGTTTACTAATTATTGACTTTTGATTGAATTTCTCTCTATAATTTAGGCATTTAGCAGACGCTCTTATACAGAGTGACTTACAAGTACGGGATCAGAATAAGCAGAGTAAACATAAACTCTAGTCAATAAGCAACAAGGTAATTAGTCCCAAGTAGAGAGCAGAGAGAACAATGTTGTGCCTCCAAGAAATGGATACCAGATAAATAATGATCCTAACATCTGTCTAAACAACTGTCTAATCTCCTAGTTTCTTTGAGGCACTACATCTCTGCACTCTACATGGGACTATTTACCTTGTTGCTTATTGACTAGAGTTCATGTTGTGGAGTCCCGCTCCAGTCCCGCCGGTCAGGTGAGTTTTCCTACAGTGGGAGCCAGAGTGAGGAGCCTAGAGTTCAGCTACTCTGACAGCCCCGTTGCCCAGGGCAACTAGTTGAGGGGCGGTATGTGCCACTCTTCATCCTGAATCAGTTGGATGTGTGTGTGTGTGTGTGTGTGTGTGTGTGTGTGTGTGTGTGTGTGTGTGTGTGTGCGTGCGTGCGTGCGTGCGTGCGTGCGTGCGTGCGTGCGTGCGTGCGTGCGTGCGTGCGTGCGTGCGTAGGACACCAACTGACCGTCAGTTGAGCTCCATTGCGGACTTTCTGTGAATCACCGACGGTGATGTGTTTTGATGTACTCATAGAATAGAATAGAAAAGTGCAGATGCATCTTATATCATATTCTAATAAAACTGTTGGTTTATTTGTGCATGTCAGAAACGTAGTCTAATATCATGTGGAGTAAACAGGACATAGATCAGATTAAATCAGGGATAATCTAAATGAATCACCTGATTATTATTGAAAGAAAGTGGCTGTAACGCAGACTGGTGAAAAGATGAAAACGGACTTGAGAAAGCACAATGCCATTGACGGTAGGACAATGCCAATGTTCAAAGATACGGTAGTCTGTCATCTTGTTGAATGAAACCTTGCTTTCCGTAGCCATAATTCCATAATCCTCACCTCCTCGCTCGGGGACGAGGCTAAGGTGTGAGTGGAGGATGGAAGTTAGAGAAAAACACTTATGGGAAAATGCTGTACTAAGGGGTAGGATTTGCATTTGACACTGAATGCGGAAACCACGGCAGGTAGATAGTTTCCTCATTCAGATGTCAGGCAGAGTGAGGAAGTGATCAGACTCACACCCATCTGTTTTACAGTAAAGACACAATGACAATGCCTTGTCATCAAAACAGCTGAACTACATCCTCATGTGTTGTTGTTGAGCTCAGTGATCATCAGAGGACTCAGGCCTATAATTATTTATTCTAATCTCTTCTTTTTATATACAGTGATGCTTCCTTGCCATCTGTAGAGAGAAACTAAATCAAATGTCAATCATCGTTACACTGCTGCCATGACAGACAGGCTCATTTTTGCCATTTTGTATCCCTGTTATGAAAGCAGTTTAAAATGATATTCTAAACAAGTCGTGGGTGAACAAACATTTGACGCATTATTTTCTACTGGATGTTTTGTCAGATTTTACATGGATAATATTGTCCTTTCTCAGTCAGACGGACACGAATGCAGGGTGACAAACCAGAGTCAAGACACAAACTTAAGGAGGGTGCTGAAAAGCAGAGGGAGAAAAAAGGATAAAAATTAAAAAAAACTAGCTGAAGATGCCACATGTTTTAAAATAAAATACTTTTTAAATTGCAGCTGCTTCTGTCCCTGAAAATGTTGCTCCCGGCCCCACTCACCATGCCTGCTGAAACCAGAGGCGTCAATTGGGTATGGCAGTGTACTGCAGCTGCCATAACCCTGGCTCCAGAAAAAAAAAAAAAAAAAAAAGTACTTTTAAAAATAAATTCATGAATGTCTCTGTCTATCTGCGTTGATTATTCTGTTATTAAATTACAGCCAATCCTGTAAACTTTGGAAGCCAATTTTAGCCAATCATGATGGATTATGGAAAATCAGACAGATCCGTGTTGATCACATGGCTATAGAGATACTGTGTACCGATTTGCGTGGTTTTTGGACAAAATCTGTAGGAGTAATAGCAAAAAAATTGTTTTGCAAAAGTCTGCCTCATGGTGGCGCTATGACAGGCTGATCTGAAAAATGTGGGGCAGAGGTTCTGCTGTGGCATCCAAGGAGTGTGTGTGCACAGTTTCACAGCGACCGGGCCAACGGTGGCGGAGATTAGCTGCTCGCAGACAGAAGGACGGACACACACACACGGACGGACGGGCGGACGGGGGGCAAAACATACTCTCTCGCCATGCCTATCGGCCTGGCGGAGACAATAAAGACAATCACAATCCATGGTAGCCCTCCATCTACCTCTGATCAAAGTCAGGCACCTTTGCATCAAACTATTGTGACACTGCATTCCTTTAAGTCCTGTCATGCCCTTCGTTGTCTGTTTTGACTCTCAAGTTTCTTTTCCCATTGTTCTACTTGAGACTTTCTCATCGAAATAGAATACCTTGACAAACAACAAACTAGTTTAGCTGGTAGAAGTCACTATACCATCGACACCAGGAGCTTCCAGACAGTTCACGAGTTCAAGGTTGTACTTTATTGTTACATCTTGTGTACAGGTACTTAAAGAGTTAAACGTGTTATTGTTAGACTTCCTTCAGACAATGCAGCAGCATAGATAATAACAACAACAACAATAATGATAAAACCCTAAAAAGATTTCAACAAAGTGGCTGCAGTGGAGCTTATACGAATATATAAAAGCTGCATTGTCTAAGAGGAGCACAAGACGAAGCAGCCGTACTGTGCGTGGCGCCATCTTGGATCGTAAACTGGTGTGTGGGAGCCAACATATGGACACTGTTCAAGAGGCCGTCCCACACCTACAGTATACTACCTACGTAGGCTACTATAGACTATAGACAGACACAGGGGTGGAAAGTACTGGTAAGCCAGATGTATGGAGAATCAACATTACTGGAAATGACCTAGAGAGAGAAAAGCCTAACTTTGTCATGGACATAATTCATCGATTTATTTTATAAATAATCTTATATATACTGATTAACTGACTTATGTGACTAATGTACAAGTGAATAGTGTGTGTGTGCGTGTGTGTGTGTGTGTGTGTGTGTGTGTGTGTGTGTGTGTGTGTGTGTGTGTGTGTGTGTGTGTGTGTGTGTGTGTGTGTGTGTGTGTGTGTGTGTGTGTGTGTGCCTCACATTAGAGCCCTGCATTGTGGGTCCCAGTGCAAATATTGCGGGCGCGGGCGGTATTTAAATATCCGCTGTCGGGAACAGGCGGTCAAAATTAAACCTGCGGGCCCCGCATATTCCCGCACGGCCCTGCAATAAACCAGACAGAGCACCGGCCTGGTCATGCTTTAGTTTAGCAATTAATGAATATTATGAATTCAGAGGACAACCTAATTTCCCCTACTGTGTCACGGAATCTCTCTCTCTCTGTGTCTCTCTCTGTCTCTGTCTCTGTCTCTGTGTCTCTCTCTGTCTCTGTCTCTGTCTCTCTCTCTCTCTCTCTCTCTCTCTCTCTCTCTCTCTCTCTCTCTCTCTCTCTCTCTCTCTCTCTCTCTCTCTCTCTCTCTCTCTCTCTCGTGTATGTACAGTCTCTCGCTTGTGCGAAGCTCGTCTTAATAAACACAAATTCTCTATCTCTCCTTTTTGCAACTGCTCAAAAATAAACTGTCCCCCCGCTCACTCACGCTCTCATTCTGTTTTGTAATGTTTTTGGATCTCAATAGAAATATTGCAGGCTTATACAGGACTGGACGGTAATATTGCGGTACTATGGGGCACTAAATGGCACTTAAGTTTTTTGTTGCGGGAGATGGCGGCAGCCAGAAATTTACTGCATGCGGTCAGAAATGAAATCACTGCGGGAAAGGGTCAGAAATCCAACGGGGGAGGGGAGAGTGGGATTAAGAAAGCATGCAGGGCTCTACCTCACAGCACAGTAGTACAGAGCAGAGTGTGTCAGTGCAGCAGAGGAGATCTCCAGATCCACACAAGCCTTCTCTTTGATCACGTTAGCAGACAGTTGCCAGTTGAGATCTCCTTTACATGATAATCCAGTGCCTGCGATTAAACGGAGGAACTTTGGGGCTTTTCCTGGATACTGGTGATACCAGTAGAAATGCTCCTCACCAGTAACAGTCTGTGAAGATGTGTAGGACAGTGACAGAGCTGCTTTTTTCTCCCCAATGTATGCCAATTGATTCCTCCCCACACGCCTTGCTGTGTGTTGTCACTGCTGTTGTATCCTACTGACTGTGTTTAGATGGCTTGCTACAAATCAAATCCTGCAAAGTGCAAAAAGACACATGCCGAGTGAGAGAAAAAAAACATGACAGAAACACTATTAAACTGCAAACCTTCATCATGTCTCATTACAGTGAAGCCACGGTTGTATTAGACCCTGTATGCCTTAACTGTAGATTTATTATATTATTTATTGTAGAGTGGAGCTTCTTAATCATATTTCATCAATGCTTCAAGGTATCACCTCTAGAAACATATTTGGCCCTAAACAGACAGTATGCTGTGGCAGACTACCTTATACTGATACAAACCTGAGAAAGACATTGACAATGTACAGACTGAGTGATCAGTTTGGAGAAGGGTAGACACAGACAGGCCTGGCTGCCCAGAGAGGAGAGGCTGTGCTGTCATTGTGATGAGGGAGCTGTAGAGACAGAATGACACTTCATAACACAATGTAAAAACTAGTTCCTCTGAAAACAGGTCTCTGCCAGGTCAGGTAGGTTATTGTGGGCCAGCAATGTTCGAAATTCACCAATCAGGATGGAATATGAAAAATCGGACAAATCCGTCTTGATCACATGACTATAGAGATAATAATGTGTACCGATTTTTTGCGTGATGTTTGGACAACATCTCCAATATAAAAGTATAAAATATAAAAAGTAATATAAAAAACAGTTGTTTAGCAAAAATCTATTACTATTACAGGACAATGTGAAAAGGGTAGCATGTCTTTCTCGGCCTAGTGGGAATGTGCTTGCAAAGTTTCACGGCAATGGGACACTGCGTTTATGATTTATAAGCAACAAAATCCACTCCTGCAAACTTTGCATGCCAATCTTAGCCAATCAGGATGGAATATGAAAAATCAGAATGACCCGTTTGGTTTAATGACTATAGAGATACTGTGTACCGATTTGCGGGATGTTCGGACACAATCTGTAGGAATAATATTTAAAATATTGTTCTGCAAACATCGGCCTCCTGTTGGCGCTATAACAGGCCCATGTGAAACATTTGGGGCAGAGGTTCTGCTTTGGCATCCAGGGAGTGTGTGTGCACAGTTTCACGTCGATCAGGCCAACGGTGCCGGAGATTAGCTGTCCACAGACGGACGGACAGGGTGCAAAACAGCCTTCGGCCTGGCAGAGACAACTACACAAATATTAGGGAGTTCTTTCCAAAATGTTATGTTGTTATGTTGTTTACGTCATAATTGTAATTGTGCTTTGGCAACACTTGTCAAATGCCATGCTGTTGAATTGAATTGGAGCTTCTTGATCATAATTCATCAATTCTTTAAGATATCACCTCTTTAGAGCACATTGGAAGTGCCTTGCTCATCATGTAACAAGGTGGTTTAAATGAGGTTAAATCATCAGAGAAACAAATGTGGTCAACAGTTGTTCTCTTCATGCCAGTAGTTTTTCATGACACAACTAGCACAGGTCTCCGCCAGGTCAGGTACGTTATTGTGGCCTCCTGGTGGCGCTATAATAGGCCAATGTGAAAAGGGTGCCATTTATTCTTAGGTCGTTCACGGCAATCGGACACTGCATTCATGATTTGAGGCATTTTGTTCCAAAAATGTGGGTAAAACATACTCTCTTGCTATGCCTTTCGGCCTGGCGGAGACAATTACCTATGTCAAAGAAACTACTCAGGCAGATAGTGATTTTGAAATGTAACAAGCATTCTGTAGAGGTCATAGACAATAATGCACAGTGAATCAGCAGTGTTATGAGAATAGAGTAAGGTAGATATACATAAAGGCAAATTAATAATGTAATGCAATTTAATTCATGGGGATTTAAACGTGTTGGTGGTCAGTAGTATGCATGTCGACTGTTTCACCCAAAGATGTTTGGGTCACGCAAAAACATTATAAGGGTTGTGAGTTAATATCACATTTTTGTTTTATTGTAGGAGAGAACGTGTTTATTGTATTGTATTTTGCATGTATACAATACATACTATCAGTTTTGAGTGGCATTTCAGATTGATGATGTTTGACTATTCCTGTAAGGATAATTATTGTTCCATAATGTGGAAGATGCAGAAGAAATAGAGTTCAAAAGATGAGAGACTGTTTTGTTTTATAGCCTTTTTTTGCTGATTGGTGACTCTTATTTATTTTTTTGCGGGTGGGGGTAATATTCCATATAATATATTACTCTTGATTTCAAGTAACAAGTAAGATGATATTGTTACTTAAGGAGCAATATGTATGTAGTAACTGGAGCCAAATTATATGCCTGACTACACCACCTCCCGTTTGTGGAGGGGGCAGGAGGAACCCCTAAACCATAGAAAGTTCAACACAGTGTAATATGACCACTTTCCCTTAAACAGGAACGATTTACTAGAGGCAGTTTGTGTAAAAATAGAACATACTTTATTAAACCACTATGTAATACATTGATTATTAAAATATCAGGTAATACTCAATAAGGCAAAGATGTTATCAAATAAAGTGACAAGTTACTTAAATGGGGAAAGAGAAGGGGACAGGCCTGGCACCAAACTCATGCAATATAAAACAAAGTAATCAATACAAAAACATGCAGTGTCAGGATTTTACATACACACCAATAAAAACCAAAGGTCCCACAGTGCAGTCCCAAGAGAGGAATGGAAGGCGTGAGTAACAGGGCGGACCCGGCCTTGAACATGGTTACAATGTAACATAAGGAGAAGAGAGAACCAATTAAAACACGTCACTAAAAATGCAAATCTAAAATCAATGCCTAACTCCTATACCGCAAATGAATGAACTCAAACTAGAAAAAGTGCTCCTCGGAGCACAAGTCTCTGCCAGGTCAGGTACGTTATTGTGGCCTCCTGGTGGCGCTATAATAGGCCAATGTGAAAAGGGTGCCATTTATTCTTAGGTCGTTCACGGCAATCGGACACTGCATTCATGATTTGAGGCATTTTGTTCATTTTGTTTTGCTAAATTAGACCTGCTGGTATAACAGGCCAATGTTAAAAAGGGTGGAATTTCCTCCTGGGCCTAGTGGGAATGTGTTTGTGAAATTTCACGGAAATCGCAAGCTGCGTTCATGATTTGAGGCATTTTGTTCAAAACGGACCAATCCTGCACATTTTGGAAGCGAACCTTAGCCAATGAGGATGGAATATGGGAAATCGAACAGATCCGTGTTGATCACATGACTATAGATATACTGTGTACCGATTTGCATGACGTTTGGATAAAATCTGTAGGAGTAATGTAAAAAAATGGGTTTTGCACTAATCGGCCTCCAGGTAGCGCTATAACAGGCCCATGTGAAAAATTTGGGGCAGAGGTTCTGAATTGGCATCCAGGGAGTGTGTGTGCACAGTTTCGCAGCGACCGGGCCAACAGAGCCAGAGATTAGCTGCTAACACACGGACAGGACAGACGGACACACACAGACACACGCACGGACGGACGGAGGGTAAAACATACTCTCTCGCCATGCCTTTCGGCCTGGCGGAGACAATAAACAAATCAAATCAAAATAACAGTGGAAAACAGTGGCTGGACTGGTCCCTTTAAGGAAACAGACAAAACACATTAGTTGCCAGCCCTAGTATGTCAACATAATGCAAACACTGTATTCAAATCATTAAAAAGAACACAATGCATAAACCTACTTTGCTTTGCAGTGAATGCACACACAAACTCCTGTAGCACAATGGGGGGGACAAGGGCGGGGGACAACTCCAGCACCACAGCTGAGACATAGGTTGTTCATGCCTTGTTTATTTTACTCTTTATTTAAATAAGGCGAAACTAAATGCACAATCCCCATCATGGGGGGGGGGGCACATTGTTAAATGGGAATAATGCAGGTCTATGATTGGAAAAGGATAACACACCTTAGACATTGGCACATGGGCTTTGTATTAAGCTTTATTGTACATATAAATGATGGCAGGACATGCAGAAAGGAAAAAAGTGTGGCGGGTTTATAATTAACTTTTCAAAATCAGAGATAGGTTATGCAGTGATCTCCCATTACCTTTTGAGATGTCAAAGACCATAGTGAAATGTCTTTGTGCCAAGACAATCGTACGTCCTCACTTGTGCTATTGATGGAGTCAAGTTAGTCTATTTATTTACCTTTGAGTAATAACAAACAAACTATGGTATACATTACACATTCAATTAAAAACTAGAAAAAGTGCTCCTCGGAGCACAGGTCTCCGCCAGGTCAGGTAGGTTATTGTGGCCTCCTGGTGGCGCTATAATAGGCCAAAGTGAAAAGGGTGCCATTTCTTCTTAGGCCTTGCACGGCAATCGGACACTGCATTCATGATTTGAAGCATTTTGTTCAAAAATGTGTTTTGCTAAATTAGACCTGCTGGTGGCGCTATAACAGGTCAATGTTAAAAGGGTGGCATTTGCTCCTCAACATAGTGTGAATGTGCGTCCAAAGTTTGACCGCAATCGGATGCTGCGTTCATGATTTGCGGCATTTTGTTCAAAACAAGCCACTACTGCAAACTTTAGATGTAAATCTTAGCCAATCAGGATGGAATATGAAAAATCAAACACATCCGTCTTGATCACATGACTATAGAGATCATGTGTACCGATTTGCGTGAAATGTGGATAAAATCGGAAGGAGTAATATTAAAAAAAATGTTTTACATAAGTCAGCCTCCTGGTGGCGCTATAAAAGGCAGATGTGAAAAATGCAGGGCAAGGGTTTTTCCTTGACCGCTACGAAGTGCGCTTACAAAGTTTTACACAGATCGTTGCAGTTATAGGTAAAAACACGAATCGGCCTGTTATAGCGCCACCATGAGGCTGATTTGAAAATTTTCCATTGGCATTTCTTCCTCGGCATAGTGGAAATGTATGTGCAAAATTTCAAGGTAATTGCATGCTGTGTTCATGATTTGAGGCATTTTGTTCAAAACGGAGCACTCCTGCAAACTTTGGAAGCCATTTTTAGCCAATCAGGATGGAATATGAAAAAACAGAAAGACTTGTTTCGTTAAATGACTATAGAGATACTGTGTACCGATTTGCGGGATTTTTGTACAAAATCTGTAGGAGTATTGTCAAAAAATATTTTTTGCACAAATCGGCCTCCTGGTGGCGCTATAAAAGACCCATGTGAAACTAGAAAAAGAGCACAGGTCTCCGCCAGGTCAGGTAGGTTATTGTGGGGCAGCAATGTTCGGAATTAGCCAATGAGGATGGAATATGAAAAATTGGACGGAACCATCTTGATCACTTGACTATATGTGTACCGATTTGCATGATGTTTGAATTTGTAGGAGTAATATAAAAAAGAAAAGTGTTGCAAAATTGGCCTCCTGGTGGCGCTATAATAGGGCAATGTTAAAAGGGTGGCATTTGTTTTTCAATGTAGTGCGAATGTGCGTGCAAAGTGTCACCACAATCGGACGCTGCATTCATGATTTGTGGCATTTTGTTCAAAACGGGCCAGTCCTGCAAACTTTAGATGTCAATGTTAGCCAATCAGGATGTAATATGAAAATGTTAAAAGATCCATCGTGATCACATGACTATAGAGATCAAGTGTACCGATGTGCGTGAAATTTGGATAAATTCTGAAGGCTTAATATCAAAAAATGTGTTTTACATAAGTCGGCCTCCTGGTGGCGCTATGAAAGACAAATGTGAAAAATGCAGGTCAGTTGTTTTTCCTTGGCCTCTAGGGAGTGTGCGTGCAAAGTTTCGTGCAGATCGGTGCAGTTATAGTTAAAAACACAAATCGTCCATTTATAGCGCCACCATTATGCTGATTTGAACATTTTCAAGTGGCATTTCTTCCTCGGCCTAGTGGGAATGTGCGTGTGAAATCTCACGGAAATCGCAAGCTGCGTTCATGATTTGAGGCATTTTGTTGAAAACGGAGCAATCCTGCAAACTTTGGAAGCCAACCTTAGCCAATCAGGATGAAATATGGAAAATTGGACAGATCTGTGTTGATCACATGACTATAGAGATACTGTGTACTGATTTGCGTGATGTTTGGATAAAATCTGTAGGAGTACTGTCAAGAAATGTGTTTTGCAAAAAGCGGCCTCCTGGTGGCGCTATAAAAGGCTAATTTAAAAAATGTGGGGCAGAGGTTCTGCTCTGGCATCCAGGGAGTGTGTGTGCACAGTTTCGCTGCGATCAAGCCAACGGTGCCGGAGATTAGCTGTACACAAAATGACAGAATGACGGACACACGGACGGACGGACAGACACACGGACGGACGGACAGGGGGCAAAACATACTCTCTCGCCATGCCTTTCGGCCTGGCGGAGACAATAACAGTGGAAAACAGTGGCTGGACTGGTCCCTTTAAGGAAACAGACAAAACACATTAGTTGCCCGCCCTAGTATGTCAACATAATGCAAACACTGTATTCAAATCATTAAAAAGAACACAATTCATAAACCTACTTTGCTTTGCAGTGAATGCACACACAAACTCCTGCAGCACAATGGGGGGGACAAGGGCGGGGGACAACTCAGCACCACAGCTGAGACAGAGGTTGTTCATGCCTTGTTTATTTTACTCTTATTTAAATAAGGCGAAACTAAATGCACAATCCCCATCATGGGGGGGGGGGCACATTGTTAAATGGGAATAATGCAGGTCTATGATTGGAAAAGTATTACACACCTTAGACATTGGCACAAGGGGTTTTTATTAAGCTTTATTGTACATATAAATGATGGCAGGACATGCAGAAAGGAAAAAGGTGTGGCGGTTTAAAATTTACTTTTCAAAATCAGAGATAGGTTATGCAGTGGTCTCCCATTACCTTTTGAGATGTCAAAGACCATAGTGAAATGTCTTTGTGCCAAGAAAATCGTACGTCCTCACTTGTGCTATTG